>NC_091298.1:680959-725959 GCF_038502225.1 Cherax quadricarinatus | reverse complement strand
TACAGCTGTCTAAATATTTTTAATGCAGTACATATATTTCACTTTCAAATTACAGTACTGTACAAATAACAATTATGTGGGATTTATGCTGGTTTTCACTCTGTATCTGAAATAAATATAATAAAATATAGTCTTGGCCCTAAAAACATTACACTCTATTACTGTTTCACAGCATACTAGAATGACCGTAAAGTTTTGATAGGATAAACCAAGTACAGTTTGAAAAAAATCAAATGCATCATACACATGTTAACTTTTGTAAACATTGTTACAACACCATATGAAAATTATTTAGAACTGCCTGGACAGCCATGGAAACCTCTTGGTATTACAAACCCAACTAACTACCATAATAACCATATTTACTGTAAAACTCATACCTACTACATTGATCCTAAACTTCGAACACTGAAACATACTGCTCAATGGAATTACCAATTTTTAGTGCAATAGGTAGTGGCAGTCACCACGAACCAGTTAAAAGTTGTAACTGTACTCAATTCAGACACCTGGAACTGTTATTAAAGTTGCAAACTGAATGAAAGTTTCTGCCAAAGGAAGATGGTCATGTTCTAGGCTAATTTTCATACTTTAAATAGGAACAAGCCAAAATGCAATGAAGATTTCTAAAGCAAAATTCTGCTCTAATAGTAAAAGTTAGAAAACACTAAGGGTATGAATCACCGATATTTGCTCCCAAACATTGGTTAAACTTGCCACATTATAACACTAACAAAAACAAACACACACACACACACACACACACACACACACACACACACACAACACACACAGAGGAGCTGTGACTCGACCCCTGCAACCACAAATAGGTGAGTACACACACACACACACATTCACTCACTCACTCTACAGACCAGTGTCACTGACATGTACAGTAGGCAAAATCAAGGAAAAAGAGTGGTAGAGCACCTAGAAAGGAATGTGCTTATCAACGACAACCAGCATGGTTTCAGGGACGGGAAATCCTGTGTCACAAACCTATCGAGTTCTATGACAGGGTAACAGCAGTAAGACAAGAGGGGTGGGTAATTGCATTTTCTTGAACTGTAAAGCTTTTGACAAAGTCCCACACAAGAGATTAGTGCATAAGCTGGAGGACTAGGCAGGTATAACAGGAAAGGCATTGCAATGGATAAAGGAATATCTGTTAGGAAGACGTCAGCGCGTGATAGTAATTGACAAGGTGTCGAGTGGGCGCCTGTGATGAGCAGGGTTAAACAGGGGTCAGTCCTAGGACCGGTGCTTTTTCTGGTATATGTGAATGACATGGCGGAAGGAAGAGAATCAGAAGTGTTCCTGTTTGCAGATGATGTAAAGTTGATGAAAAGAATACAATCGGACGAGGACCAGGCAAAACTACAAAGGGATCTGGACAGGCTGCAAGCCTGGTCCAGAAACTGGCTCCTGGAGTTCAACCCCACCAAGTGCAGTCATGAAGATTGGGGAAGGGCAAAGACCACATACGGAGTACAGTCTAGGAGGCCAAAGACTACAAACCTCACTCAAGGAAAAGGATCTTGGGATGAGTATAACACCAGGCACATCTCCTGAGGCGCACATCAGCCAAGTAACTGCTGCAGCACATGGGCGCCTAGCAAACCTAAGAATAGCATTCCAACATATTAATAAAGAACTGTTCAGGACCCTGTACACAGCGTATGTCAGGCCTATATTGGAGTATGAAGCACCAGTTTGGAACCCACACCTAGCCAAGCACATAAGGAAATTACAGAAAGTCCAAAGGTTTGCAACAAGACTAGTCCCAGAGCTTAGGGGCATGTCCTACAAGAAGAGGTCAAGGGAAATCGACCTGTCGACACTGGAGGACAGGAGAGATAGGGGGGATATGATAACGACATATAAAATACTGAGAGGAACTAACAAGGTGGACAGAGACCGGATGTTCCAGAGATGGGACACAGCAAGATGGGGTCACAGTTGGAAGTTGAAGACTCAAAATGAATCACAAGAATGTTAGGAAGTACTTCTTCAGTCACAGAGTAGTCAGGAAGTAGAATAGTCTAGGAAGTGATGTAATGAAGGCAGGATCCATACATAGCTTTAAGAAGAGGTATGATAAAGCTCATGGAGCAGGAAGACCTAGTAGCGGCCAGTAAAGAGGTGGGGCCAGGAGTTGTGATTCGACCCCTACAACCACAACTAGGTGAGTACACTCTTGCTTAGTTAGCTTGTAAATATTTTACTAGATTTACAGATATCTAAATTTTGTTTGACTTATCACTATGAAAATTTTTACTTTCAGCACAAAGTGAAAAATGTACTAATTTATTGGTTTCAGCACAATTTTTTAATGCTGCAATAAAATTCAAATAGGAATACCAAATTTCAAGTTGGTAACTGTGTTAGTACCACAGAAGTCTGCAAAATTTTGATTTCTTGCAAAATCTGTATCAAAGCAAGTTTAGGTTTCTGGCCTTTTTGTCATCGAGACAGATCTTAAGCTTTGAACTATAGACCAATAAGCCTTACCTCCATAGTGGGAAAATCTATGGAATCAATAACTGCCGAGGCAATTCGTAGCCATCTTGAAAAACATAAATTGATTAATGAATCTCAACACGATTTTACAAATGGGCATTCCTGCCTTATGAATTTACTAACTTTTTTCACTAAGATATTTGAGGAGGTAGATCATGGTAACAAATATGATATTGTGTATGTGGACTTCAGTAAGGCTTTCAATAGAGTTCCACATCAGAAGCTATTGAAGAAACTATGGCACATGGAATAGGAGAAATTTTTTCCTGGGTAGAGGCATGGTTGACAAACAGACAGCAGAGAGTTTGCATAAATGGGGAGAAATCAGAGTGGAGTCATGTCACAAGTAGTGTTCCACAGGGGTCAGTGTTGGGCCCCTTGTCATTCACAAATAAATAACATAAATGAAGGAACAAATAGTAACACAAGCAAATTTGCTGATGACACCAAAATAGGCCATCCAATTCATTCTAATGAGGACATTAGAGCACTCCAGGATGATTTGAATAGACTGATGCAGTGGTCGGAGAAGTGGCAGATGCAGTTTAATATAGACAAATGCAAAGTTCTAAATGTTGGAGAGGAAAATAATCATGCCACATTTAAACTAAATAATGTAGATCTTAATATTACTGATTGCAAAAAGGATTTAGGAGTTCTGGTTAGGCGTAATTTCACACCAAGACAACAGTGCATAAGTGTTCACAATAAAGCGAACAGAATCCTTGACTTCATATCATGAAGTATAAATAACAGAAGTCCTCAGGTTGTTCTTCAACTCTATATATCCTTGGTTAGGCCTCATTTAGATTATACCCACAGTTCCGGTCACCGTATTACAAAATGAATATAAATGCACTGGAAATCATACAGAGGAGGATGACAAAGTTGATCCCATGTATCAGAAATCTTCCCTATCAGGATAGACTGAGGGCCCTGAATCTGCACTCTCTAGAAAGGTGTAGAATTAGGGAGAATATGACTGAAGTGTATAAATGGAAATCAGGAATAAAGGAAATGTAAATAGCATGCTAAAAATATCTAGCCAAGACAGGACTCGCAGCAATGGTTTCAAGTTGGAAAAATTCAGACTCAGGAAGGATATAGGAAAGCACTGGTTTGGTAATAGAGCTGTGGATGAGTGGAACAAACTCCCAAGTACCGTCATTGAAGCTAACACGTATAGTTTTAAAAATAGCTTAGATAAATATATGAGTGGGAATGAGGTGGACCTGACTAGCTTGTGCTAGTAGATCTGATGCTGTGCTCCTTCCTTAAACAGATGTGACCTGGACCTGACTAGGCTGGGTCAGTGTCATAAGCTGGTAGGTGACTTGGACCTGCCTTGCATGGGCCAGTAGGCCTGCTGCAGTGTTCCTTCTTTATGTTCTTATGATACCAAGGTTGGGAGACAACACTCTCTCGTCTTTGCATCAGACACACTCGTCTAACTCATGGAGGCATCCTGTTCCACTTTGTGAGAAATGTCTAGTTCCTGTTTCAATTCCCCATATTCTGTTAAGTAAGTAAGGAAGGAAGTTTATTCAGGTATACACAAATACAGTTACATAGATTATCATACATAGCAGCATATGTGTAGAGAACCTGGGATAACTCAAAAAAGTCAGACAGAGTGACTTATTTCCACTGGGGTCCTTTTACCTTATTATTATAATATAAAGGTTAAAATATTTTCTTATTATTCTATAATGAAGATAACATCTTATTATTATACTAAAAAGACTATCTACTACACGAGGGTCACTAAGACTATCTACAATATGAGGGTCATTACTAGGAATAAGGTAAAATTACACACGTGTTAGCTAAAAAAAAAATAAAAAATCTTTCCCCTCCCTTTCTGTAGCCACATTCATCAGACACCTTTTGGCACTCTTCTTGAACTGGTTCATGTTATGACTGGCTTTGACATGTGTAGGCAGTCTGTTCCATTCCTTTATTGCTGTACAATAAAAGGTTGTAATAAAGTTGGTAGAATTACCGACAATATGTAAAGTAAAAGGACACAAGTGCAACTAATGTGACAATAAAATGTCACATTAGTTGCACTTGTGTCCTTTTACTTTACACAATAAAAGGTGTTTGAAGCCTGGCCACTGATTGTGGGTACTACAAAGTTGTGCTCTCTCCCCCTAGTACTATGATTGCTTTGGTTCCTAACCTTGACAAAATTGACAGCAAGATATTCTGGACACTGTTTGTGAGCGATTTTAAAAATTTGATTAAGCTTCAGTTGTTTTACTCTTTCTTCAACATTCAGCATATCCAACTGCTGTAATTCATTCTGGCCTACATGCTCTCTTGGACCCAGGCCCAGGATGAATCTTACAATTTTGTTCTGGGTGATTTGCAATCTATCTGACCAGCCGGGCTGTGGCTCGTACGTTGGATTGCGTGCAGCCAGCAGTAACAGCCTGGTTGATCAGGCTCTGATCCACCAGGAGGCCTGGTCACAGACCGGGCCGCGGGGGCGTTGACCCCCGGAACTCTCTCCAGGTAAACTCCAGGTATCTTTCAGTTTTTTTGTCAAGGCAGAGTACCATGAAGAGCAAGCATGATCCATATGACACTGTATAAGGGCTTGACATAGGGTCCTGCGAGTCTCAGTAGGTAGACACTGCTTTTCTATAGAGGAACTTTAGTCTGGCATTTTAGACACTGCTTTTCTATAGAGGAACTTTAGTCTGGCATTTGCTTTCTTTACTACACCGTTCCCTATCAATTCTCCTGACATGCATGGGTCAAAAGGGATTCCCAGATATTTTACTGATGAAACCAAAGTGATGGGCTCCCCATTACACTGGACATTCATCAATAAAATGTCCTGTCTATTAACAAGCATGCAGAATTTTCCTCCTCCGTCATCACAGTTCTAACACCCATACTTATTTTCCCTCCTTGCTAATTGACCCACCTTTGATGGACTCCCTCTCTGACTTTTTGACAGCAACTGATTTAATACACAAACTTTGAAAATCCTTCCTTTAGCACTCCTCACAGCCCCTCCTAACTGTTATTGTCATCTCAACCCTTATTTCTCCTTAGATCCTGCATCAATTCCTACCCTGCAGTGCTGTATGACCCTGGTAGGTTTACCGCTTCTTTTTTTATTATAATAATGAAAAATTTATAAATTGACAATTAGGGTTACTCCCACATTAAAAGCGCTGGTGACCAAGCTACAACATACATGGATCTAAAACTCTACAGAACGTTGCATGAAACTTGTATGAAACTACACACTAAATTTCTACAAATCTGGAGACGGTCAGGCTTAGCGCTTCTTTTTTTATTATAATAATAATGGAGACGGTCAGGTTGGAAACATTTGTCAAGTTGACATGGAATGACCTGCCTACCCGGAAATTTGAATTTATTAACTTCACCAGACACCACCTCCCACCAACACCAGCCCATTATTAAAGCTACTCAAGGTACTTGGTTCGATGATTCATTATAATTATATATAAAACTGTATATACTAAAGTATAATTGTTTAGACAAAGCATTTACCACTGCATAAATCTCAATCATGAAATACAACTTCAGGTTACTCCCCAATACCACAGCCACTCACATATGTTATTAAACAAGATACATACAATATAAATCTTCATAACATTAATATATTCTACCGTAAAAATTCATATAATCTCGTATAGATACACAATTCATACACTATATATATTGTAGTATTATTCTTCATTATTGTTTAACTGTCAATACACTCGAGTATATATGTATAATTCGTAAATGTTCATATAATTCATGTACTTTTATATATCACTGTACTTATATCACCGGCCATTTGTGTTAAGGTGTTTACAACGGCCATTATGGTGGTGGGTGGGACCTTTATGATGGCGTTATCCGGCTCTCACTGATGTACACTTCCACCTTTGTATCACTCAACCACTAATGTCACACCACAACTACTACTTTTCCAACGGTAGTCATTCCTAAACACTAGTCTCTGAGTAATAGTTGCACAGAGATGTGTTAGCGGTGAATTAGACTTGAGGAATGTGGTGGGAGACGAGGCGCCCCTGGAACCCCACTAGGCGTAAACAAACTACCTGCATGGGCTACTCCTACTTTTTTCCCCCCACCCCCCACATTTTGACCTTTTTTTTGTTACTCACATGATGGGGGTGTTGGCCGGATTTCTTTGCTAAAAGACTCCCATGACTGGCCATTTTGTAAGATAGCTACAGAGCTTCTCCAGGAGCGTTTATCGTCCATGATGCTCCAGTAAGTTCACTCCTCAGTGTCCAGTCTAACACACAAGAACCTAAGATGTGTTCACATCCCATCATATTATGGCATTACCTTTACTTTTAGACACATTACAGTGAGTTAGCCTCATTCATTAGTTTGGAGAAGGTTATATGTATTAAATATTATTTATCAAGAGCCCAAATTAAGAGGGTTTATATATATATATCTTGGTATAAAGTAAGGGAGGTAAGGGTATCGGACACGCTGGCAGGTGAGGAAGGTCCAGGCGCAGGTGCCACATTGCTCACCTTTCACAATAGCAACATATTTATTTTACCTCACATGAAATTTTATTCTTCCTCAATATTTATTGTTCTTATTTAACACTTTTATAGACAGCAGCAAGAGTACAGCTATAAGTTTAAAATAAGCAGGAATAAATAATAATCGTCTCCATCTATATATGACAAGGATGTGTGGGTTATAGAATATTAATGTATTGCATCTGTACTAACTTTCTTAATGTCTTCAAGGTGAATTAAATTAAATTTACTTTTTAAATTACGTTTTCCTGATTGTTATTACTGTATTATAAAAAACATTAAACCCGTGTGGCTCATGTAGTTTCCGTGATAATGTGTAATAAAATTAAATGGTCAAGCTTTGCGAAAGCTATGAGAATATACACCACTTCAATGTCATTATATATATATATATATATATATATATATATATATATATATATATATATATATATATATATATATATATATATATATATATATATATATATATATATATATATATATGGATTACATCATGGCTCATTGAAATCTCCATGACATTCTTATACATATGCATGCATTCTGATATTAATACGTAAAATACTCAAAACTAAGATACGTGTACCATATATAGTATGCATAGCTGGCAGACCAGCGAAGACTTCAACTATCTAGTTATTCAGAAGCACAACCAGTAGTGACGAAGCTGATAGGAATGTCTTGTGCGCCATATCCATCAGATCCCTAGCGAGATGCAGTATTTCCTCCCTCTTCTTGATCTTAAAGTTAACGTTTAGGAAGATTATTATTATTATAATCAAGGGGGAAGCGCTAAACCCGGAGGATTATACAGCGCCTGGGGGGGGGGATGTGGAAGGCATTCAGGCTTAATTTGGGGAACTGGAGCACAGATCCAATTCCCTAAATCAAGAGCCCCTCACCAACATCAAGGAACCTTCCTTGAGGGGTAACGTTTAGGAAGAATATCTCGTTCGTGGGAAATTTCAGCTCATGTACCGAGTCTGGGATCGGTCCCCGGCATGGGTGAAACGTTATGCATTTTAATTTATTTTTTATTTATTTTGTCTTTGCAAACAGCACAACTGCTTACAACTGCTGCCCCTGCTCACCTAGCAGTAAGTAGGTAGTACTTGGGTGATAACTGACTATTGTGGGACTCATCCTGGGGGACAAGATTTAACTAAGTTGCCATAAATGCTCTGTATAAACCAGGGCTTTCTATATAGCATGCTAATGTCAGCTAGGCCTATAACAGTTGTATCATGTACTTGTAGAAATCGATAATGATATTCTTTATTATCATAGTGCTAATTTAGGGGCTCCAATGCTGCTCATTCATCCACATGGTACACGTTACTACATTCATGGGGTAAAGTTAAACCCGTAGTGGTCATACAATGCCTGGGAGAAAGGGAGATAATCCGATTCGAGCCAAGTCCGATTCCCTAAATCAAGAGTTCCAAGCCATCATCAAGGAATCTCACCGCCTCCTATTTATCCCTTACCTTTTGTTCCCATTATGCACCCATCATATACAACAGGGCAGTAAAACACTGCTGATGTATCTAGTTTTATTAAATAATTATAATCAATACCAAGCGCTAAACTCGTAAGGGTCATACAGCCTTAATGAATAAAAATTACTTATTTCTGAACGAGATAGATGATGCAAGACCGTATAACTGCAGCCACAGCTGGTCCTGGTTGACTATCCAGATCTTTTCAGTGTCACAGATCTCCGTGAGCAGCCATTTTATTACAATAACAAAAAGTGCCAAATGCAAGCAGAAAAAAAAAATACAATCAACAGTTTCAGTAGTTTTACTCGGTTCCTTTCTCAAGGTCATTAGTTTAATAATAATAATAATATCTTTATTTACTACAAGTACATGTACATGGTATACAGGCCTAGCTGACAACAATGACATACTACTATATAGAAAGCCTCTTGTTATGCTCTGCACGTCGAGCAATTTAGGTCAGTGTCCCAGGATGCGACCCACACCAGTCGACTAACACCCAGGTACCCATTTTACTGATGGGGAACATAGACAACAGGTGGAAAGAAACACGTCCAATGTTTCTACTCTGGCTGGGAATCAAACCCAGGCCCTCGCCGTGTGAAGCGAGAGCGTTAGCCACTAGCCAGACTAGTGATTTAAATGTTCTTGAAGTAGGTAATCAGCCTTGAAAAAAAAAAGATTAAGAGTAACTCCATCATATTTTATGAAGAGCTAAACTCGTAAGGGTCATACAGTGTCTAGGCAATGAGATGTAATCAGGTTCGATACAAGGACAGAAAAGCCAGGCTCACTTGCTTGAATCAAGAGCCCCTCACCAACATCAAGAAACTTCCTTTGAGGGTTCAGTAGCTTCAGTTCCTTGAAACCAGAAATATTTTTTTTTACCACACCAGCCGTTTCCTATCAAGGTAGGGCAATCCAAAAAAAGAAATATTAACTATCATTTATTCAACAGCTGTCTTGCCTAAAACCCATACACATCACAATTCAAATAACCCTCCAAACTGCAAACAGCAACATTCACACCCCTCCTCCCTAGTGCAGGCACCATACCTCCCAGCATACATAAGGGGGATTACCAATAGACTCCTGTCTGTCTTCAAGAAGGCACTGGACAGGCACCTTAAGTCAGTACCTGACCAACCAGGCTGTGGTTCGTATGTCAGTTTGCATGTGGCCAACAGTAACAGCCTGGTTGATCAGACCCCTGATCCACCATGAGGCCTGGTCTCAGACCAAGCTACAGGGGCATTGACCCCTGAAACCCTCTCCAGGTAAACTCCAGGTACTCCAGGACTCAAGACCAGCTAAATAATTTCTTTATATTGTAGATGAATGGTTCACAGAACTGACACGTTGATAAATTAGACACGTGCAACTCTTGGGTATATTTATTAAGGAAACTTTTCGCCACACAGTGGCTTCATCAGTCTGATGAAGCCACTGTGTGGCGAAACGTTTCCTTAATAAAGATACCCAAGAGTTGCGCATGTGTCTAAATTTATTAATTTCTTTATATCTCTTCATAAATGTTACCTTATACTTCAACAGCACATCAAAGCCTTAAAGCCACTCATCTCCAGTCTAGCATGCACCTTCACATATTCCTGAGATAATCTTTATCCCTCTGTCCATTCACCTAAGATTTATAAGATAAGATAAGATAAGATTTCGTTCGGATTTTTAACCCCGGAGGGTTAGCCACCCAGGATAACCCAAGAAAGTCAGTGCGTCATCGAGGACTGTCTAACTTATTTCCATTGGGGTCCTTAATCTTGTCCCCCAGGATGCGACCCACACCAGTCGACTAACACCCAGGTACCTATTTGCTGCTAGGTGAACAGGACAACAGGTGTAAGGAAACGTGTCGGAATGTTTCCACCCGCCGGGAATCGAACCCGGGCCCTCCGTGTGTGAAGCGGGAGCTTTAGCCACCAGGCCACAACCTTCTTGGTCATCCTACTCCATCCTCTCTAAATGCCCAAACCACAACCTCCCCTCCACCCTCTTTTGTACCCCTCACATCCATTTTTACACTATGAATTCTTCATATAATATTCATTTGTGGGAAAAGGGGAGACTACAAAAGCACTAAACCTAAGAAAGGAAGGATAGTTTAATTCCTTGGGTCAGGAGCCTCTTATCATCAAGGAACCTCCCTGAAGGGGATATTTCTTTAAACTCTCAAACACAACATTTCCACTGCCTCTGGTTTTCTCACTGAAAAATTTCAAGCTCATGTTTCATACCCATATAAAAGGGTTGGTGTTACTGTACTATATTGATACATTATAACTTTGGCCTCCAACTTCTTCCTCTCCACAGATTCCTCAACACTTCACCAACCTCTTCCCACCAACTTTCAGCGAACCATCTGTTGACACATTCACTTCCATATTTCTAGAGTAAATGCATTCACTTTCTTCATATCCTGCAATTTTATATCCAATTTATCAATGCTTAAACTATTGTTATTCTCATCACCTTGCTCTTATCCATATTCACATTTTTTTTTACATACATACCCTCTGAAACTCTTCCAACTTCTCTTCACAATCTTCCAAAAGAACTCCAAAAATAATGTTAATCAACCATATGAAAGCTCTGGATCATAGATGGCTCTGATTGTTCCCTATAATTGTTATTACATTTACATAAAGTCCTAATATTACTGACCTATAAAATCATTAAGTTATTTCAGAGTACCGAGATTTAAATGTGAAGAGATAATAACTTAGTTTGAAAGATATGTAGCAATTGCTCTTACCTCAAATTATGTAGAACAATACTAGTTAAAAAATTACAATCTTTAAATCCAATAAAGGTAAATTAGAAGGCTAGTGTTAATTTAATTTTATTATTCTTGTGATTTAATACTCACATTGGTAAGAAAAATAGATCTAGTCACTCAGTCCTACACAGATAATATACACTACAATTCTGTACACATTTAATATACACAATACAATCCTGTACACTGAACTGGCACTAATGAACTATCTCCTATCTCTACCAAAGAAATTTAGTGCAATCAATAAGGCTTTTGTACAGTTTGTGTGTATGAAATGCAAGCCTGCTACAGGAAGATTAATTACCTGTACAGAAATTGTACTGTTTTACCTACTTAGCAGCTAATTAACCTGCGACATTTCTTGGATACACACAAAAAAAAATATAATTTGCCCATTTTTATTAAATATGTACAGTACACGAGATTACCTCAGAACAACTAGATTTATTTTGGTTGCAAACCCTTATTAAAACCTATCTTGCAAGAAAGTCAGTATGAGAAGAACTAGTCAGAATTGTGTGCCTGTCCTTCCCTATTCTTTCTTGATATTTTGTGTGATGAGTGTGTGATAAGGAGTGTAGGCATGTGCTAGAGAAGTGTGAGAACATGAGGAAAAAAGTTGAGGAAGGAGGGGTAGGGGTCATCCTAGGCAGTGTTGGAAGGAGGAGGTAAAGATCAGAGTGATGGTGATAATTTTTTCTTTTTTTCTGAGTCACCTTACATTGGTAGAAGACAGCTGGCATGTTAAAAAAAAAAAAAAAAAAAAAAAAGGCTGTGGAAGTTAGTTGGGGGGTTTGTGGGGGAAGATGGATGGTGTGAGGAGGATTTCAAGGAATATTGGAGATATTTGAAAGATAGTAATAAGAGTTGTAGGGATACAACAGAATTAAGTGTGAGAGGGGGTGAGGTGTAGTGGAAGTTAGCATGACACTGACACTGACACACAATATATATATATTTTTTTTTTTCAACAAGTCGGTCGTCTCCCACCAAAATTTGGAAATTTGCAGAAATTTGGAAGTGTGGGCAAGGGCTGTTGGAGGGTGTTAGTGCATAGCAGAAACTTATATGAGGTGTATGTGAAGATTCAAAGAGCATTTGAACAGCTGGCATACAAATATATAAAGTACGTATATAAAAATAAAAGTTGATCCCAAAATATTTAAAGTCTCCAATTTTAATAAAATTACTGTGCATGTATAGCTTTAATATATGTATATGGTAAGTTTAATCAAGTTCCAGTTATTCATTATGGCTTTTCTGTAAAATCAGACAAACCACTCCAATCCCTAATTGGTTCTAAAAACTGCCACCAGTATTATTCATGAGGAGCATTAAATCCATAGCAGTCATATAGCATCTGGGGGAAATGGAAGGCAATCAGTTTGATCCAAAGAAAGCAAGGATAAGCTAAATTCTTTGAATTATGAGCCTCCTTTGAGGGGGACTATCATTTAACTTGTCATGTGGTAAGGAGACTAATTAGTGCAGACACAAAAAAAACAATACATGTGCAACCCAAGGCAAGAGGAGCTTGAGGAATTGTTTAAGGAAGTAGGTCTCATTTCAAGACAGCACTAACAAAGTGATCAAAATTTTAAGTTAAGCTTAATTTTCCGAATTTCTAGGGAAGGGCTGTTTGATCTGAATTAATACCCTGTACAGTTAACACTATTGTAAATGGTATTACCAAATTGATTAGAAAATTTCATGGTCTGCTCTTAAAGCAGTATAATGTGCAAATTCAGTTTTCTGGCTCATCTGCCAAATATAAAGAAATAGTAACTGACTCAATTAGAATTTGGTAAAGTGTATGGTAGAGTTATAATTGAAAGAATTAAGAGTAAGACGGAGAATAGGATAGCAGATGAACAAGGAGGCTTTAGGAAAGGTAGGGGGTGTGTGGACCAGGTGTTTACAGTGAAACATATAAGTGAACAGTATTTAGATAAGGCTAAAGAGGTCTTTGTGGCATTTATGGATTTGGAAAAGGCGTATGACAGGGTGGATAGGGGGGCAATGTGGCAGATGTTGCAAGTGTATGGTGTAGGAGGTAGGTTACTGAAAGCAGTGAAGAGTTTTTACGAGGATAGTGAGGCTCAAGTTAGAGTATGTAGGAAAGAGGGAAATTTTTTCCCAGTAAAAGTAGGCCTTAGACAAGGATGTGTGATGTCACCGTGGTTGTTTAATATATTTATAGATGGGGTTGTAAGAGAAGTAAATGCGAGGGTCTTGGCAAGAGGCGTGGAGTTAAAAGATAAAGAATCACACACAAAGTGGGAGTTGTCACAGCTGCTCTTTGCTGATGACACTGTGCTCTTGGGAGATTCTGAAGAGAAGTTGCAGAGATTGGTGGATGAATTTGGTAGGGTGTGCAAAAGAAGAAAATTAAAGGTGAATACAGGAAAGAGTAAGGTTATGAGGATAACAAAAAGATTAGGTGATGAAAGATTGAATATCAGATTGGAGGGAGAGAGTATGGAGGAGGTGAACGTATTCAGATATTTGGGAGTGGACGTGTCAGCGGATGGGTCTATGAAAGATGAGGTGAATCATAGAATTGATGAGGGAAAAAGAGTGAGTGGTGCACTTAGGAGTCTGTGGAGACAAAGAACTTTGTCCTTGGAGGCAAAGAGGGGAATGTATGAGAGTATAGTTTTACCAACGCTCTTATATGGGTGTGAAGCGTGGGTGATGAATGTTGCAGCGAGGAGAAGGCTGGAGGCAGTGGAGATGTCATGTCTGAGGGCAATGTGTGGTGTGAATATAATGCAGAGAATTCGTAGTTTGGAAGTTAGGAGGAGGTGCGGGATTACCAAAACTGTTGTCCAGAGGGCTGAGGAAGGGTTGTTGAGGTGGTTCGGACATGTAGAGAGAATGGAGCGAAACAGAATGACTTCAAGAGTGTATCAGTCTGTAGTGGAAGGAAGGCGGGGTAGGGGTCGGCCTAGGAAGGGTTGGAGGGAGGGGGTAAAGGAGGTTTTGTGTGCGAGGGGCTTGGACTTCCAGCAGGCATGCTTGAGCGTGTTTGATAGGAGTGAATGGAGACAAATGGTTTTTAATACTTGACGTGCTGTTGGAGTGTGAGCAAAGTAACATTTATGAAGGGATTCAGGGAAACCGGCAGGCCGGACTTGAGTCCTGGAGATGGGAAGTACAGTGCCTGCACTCTGAAGGAGGGGTGTTAATGTTGCAGTTTAAAAACTGTAGTGTAAAGCACCCTTCTGGCAAGACAGTGATGGAGTGAATGATGGTGAAAGTTTTTCTTTTTCGGGCCACCCTGCCTTGGTGGGAATCGGCCGGTGTGATAATAAAAAAAATAAAAAAAAAATATTTACCAAGATACATAATTGTTGAAAGCTTCAGGTAGTGAAAAAAGGTATTCTGCAGTTACTGTACCAAAGTGAATAAAACATAAAAACTAACAAGCTACCCCATAAGGTATTACCCTGATGGGGATACCTAATTTTGAAATTTTGAAGTAATGCAACTATAAAAATGGGACACCCAGAGTGCAGCCAAGGACCACACCTGCTGCAGCTTAGCTTAAGGCTAGGTGTTCCCAGTATCACTATGGCAGCCAAAAGGACGGATGAACTTTAACATAGCTACATCATGGACGGAGTAGTTACCACAGTTAAAAATCACAATATCTTAATGACTTCACACAGACTTAAGTACATTAGCTTAGCTACCAAGTCGTGTTGTCAACATAAGTAATGGAAGAAACACACAAAAATAATGAATGTTTAATACAAAAAACCCAGGACACCTACCCACACCCTGAAACAGTATTATGTACATAAGAGAGGAGAGAAAAAAAATTGGTAAGTCTATATTTTACAAAACTTAATATACTAATTGCAAATAACTTAGGAGATCCTAAATATTGCAGCAGCTGTTATATTTAACCTGCTGCATAAGACAATGTACTACATTTAGAAAATAAAGTCTTCTAGTACTAGACTGGTAGAAAACTGTTTTAAATTAGTCACATACCCTAAATTAATCTGTACAAAAAAAGGGGAAATTATAAATATTACAATCAATATATATTGGCTTCAAAACATCAGAAATACTGATAAGAATGCTCGACTGAAAGTTACCAGACTTCGTCATATTCTAAAATAATAAAAGATAGTAAATATGTAAATTTCTATATTTTTAACCCATGGTACTGCATTTGAATATATATAGTTAATTTACCTTATAAATCTACATGACTATTAAATGAATAATAATGTATCAATGCTGATATTTGATACTGTCATTTCAAGAGAAAATATAGTTTAATAAATTCTCATTTTGTAATAGGCAGAGTTATATGATAAATTCTGAGTGCACCTTCAATACAGGAAATGGAATTATTTAAGCGACTGCTCTTGCAAGGTGCCTCTCATGAATTTTATAACACCTAATAGTATGTCACAAGCCTGAGATGGTGACTGCATTCTAAATCAGTGCAACTGATCACTCATAATGTCCCTGGTCTCTACAGTAATAAATTACGTAATACTGTACTGAATGTAGTACGTTACACCATGAATGTGATAAACTTGAACAGTGATAAAGAATGCAAAATGGCTCAAAATGTTTGACATTACTATAAATAACCACCCACTTGTAAACTTCTAATGTCTTCCTGTGTTTTTCCTGCAGGTCTCTTGTTGCCATAGTTCTATTTCTATCTTGCTTATGGAGAAACTGAAATTTACTGGAAGTTGGCATTTTCCTGCCAATTTAAGCCAATGACATCTTTTCTAGACTTCTCGATATAAATATTGGTCTTAGGCATGGAAAGCAGTTTTATGTTTTGGTTCCTTCAAGTGTGAAGACTCCATGACTCTGTCGGTAGGACTCCTTGCGTTTCTGGATGCGATACTCCACCCAGAACAGTACTGCTGCAACAAACTCTGCTACTACACCCACCACAGCTGTCACACAAAAAATCAAAGGATTGTAATGAAATTTGTGCTTTTTGCATGTAAAAAAATTATTCATCTCCAAAAATAAATAAACAAACATATATAATGAGGGTCATCCTAGGAAAGGATGGAGTGAAGGGGCAAAGGAGGTTCTGTATGCAAGGGGGCTTGGACATACAGCAGGCATGTGCGAGAATGTTAAATAGGAATGAACGGAGACTAAATGGTTTTTGGGACCTAACAAGCTGTTGGAGTGTGAACAAGATATTTTGTGAAGGGATTCAGGGAAACCGGTTAGCCAGACTTAGAGTCCCGTAGGTGGGAAGTACAGTGCCTGTGTGATGTAGTTCAGCTGGGCTTGTGAGGTCTCTGGGGAGACCTAATTTAACCAATTATATGGTCACACCTTGCCTTGGCAAACGTCTGTAGCCACGCCCACGTCTGAGGTCTTTTGTTCTTGACGGCGTCAGGTCATACACGTGGTTGTGGAGGGTGCTTGGACCACCATAAAAGCCCAAGGAAGAGCATGATAAAAGATTGGAGCGGAGCTGCTGCTGGGGTGCAGAGCTCCTGAGCAGAGACTTCGAGCGGAGCTGCTGCTGGGGTGCAGGGCTCGGGAGAAGGCTGCTGAAGTCTCTGGAGGAGACTGTTGGAGGCAGTGGGCAGAGTACTGGCTTGGCGCAGTACTCGTGCTGTGTAGGTCTTGGGACCTGGGGCTTAGTTCCTGTAGTGAACTGTCCTCTGTGCTATATTGTAAGTTATATTCATTTTCATCAACTTGATTGTGTTCCCTGTCTCACTGCTTATGTGTACCACCCCATTTATCTAAACCTCAATGATGTACTCCTGTTCCCAAATATATTATGGTACAAGGACTTAATAATAAACTGTGTTTGAGTAGAATAGTAATATTCACTGTCCCCATTATTTGCTATTCCTAATTCTTATATTTTTATTATGTTTATATATGAGTGAAGAATGGGCGAGGCATATGTTAGTAGTGTAGAGTTAATGAGAGTGTCGTGGTGGTCACCACTGACCTGTCATTACCTACCTACCTCTGCTAATCATCTCACTCCTACCACCTCGCCTGCCTCTCCCCTGCCTACATAATCCCTTACTCCCATATTCCCCACTTATATCCTATTCAATCATTACCCCCCTACATGACATGGTGTCTAAGCGGTGGTGGTTCTTATTATTTTTATAGTAGGAACCAGTCCCATGTGCCTTATTTTTGACTGCTCGGTTATACTTATGCTACCATATGATTTTGTGTGTTATTATAATGATATTATAATCCTAGTGACCTTAACTGACCTTTTCTTGACAGTGGGTCTGAGTAATTGTGTGGTTGTATTATTATATTTGGTGGAGTTGGTTGTTGGTTTGAGATAAATGGTGGAGAATATCAGTATTTGGGTGAGACTTTTGGGGGAAGCAATTACTGCCGAAATTGAATATTTACAGAGGAATGAGAAGTCACCCAGCCTGCCTTGGAAGACTAGCCCACAACTGTCACCCACTGAAGAGATGCCTATGATTATTATCCACCTGATGTGCCCAGTCACCCAGTTGATGTGCCCCAGTAGATGTATTGCTGCCCTGGTCTGTCATCCATTGTAGTGGGTGTCTGCGTCACCCAGCCTCTGTGACAATCACCCGCGGACCGCCAGTTACCCGCAGTTGCCAGGGATGGGTGACCGCACCTGCTGTTGATGACCTGAAGTGACCTCACCTCACCTCGAGCAACTGACCATTGCCTGCTACTGCTGATGTCGGCTGCTGTGATGCTGTCTGCTATGCTGTGGCCGTGCTGTGATGCTGTCTGTTATGCTGTGGCCGTGCTGTGATGCTGTCTGCTATGCTGTGGCCGTGCTGTGATGCTGTCTGCTATGCTGGGACCGTGCCGGGATGCTGAGATGTTGGGACCGTGCTGTGATGCAGTAGCCGTGCTGTGATGCTGCGATGCCGCCTAGCTCAGGAGATGGCGGTGATGCTGCACTGGTGTGTGAGGGATCCTGGATGGTGTGCCAGGAGAGGAGAATCTACTATAAAGGAGCTGCCATCCTCGGAGATGTGGAAGGACGTGAACCGTGGAGATGGACTCCAGCTGCTGGGACCAGCCTGTTTTCAAGGGCGGTATGGAGGTGTATCCTGCCTTGCTGGTCGACCTGTACGACTGGTATGCGGGGATGTCCTGCCAGCCATGAGAGACAATTGAGAGTGTGTGATGTCCCCAGCCTACTTTGACTTGCCAGAAGTGTTAGTGTTACCTGTGTGAAATAAGGTGACCTTGAATACGGTCCAGTGTTTATGGCCGCCTTGTTTTATGAGGCCAGTGAATCCTAGTAGTGGCATAGGATAATGGAGGGTCTTTGCTGCGATGCCTGCCCTGTCTCGATTTTCAGATGTTGTAGTGTGCATGTGAAGTGTGCCAAAAATGCGACCTTGGTGGTCGTGAAGTGGTCCAGTTGCAATTACTTGAAAGAATGCAACCCGTTGGAGCAGTTTTCCACGCCATAGAAGCCTAGAGGTTTGGCCCAATGGATAACGTGCGAGGGTGACTAGCATTGGCTAGAGCATTTCTAGTAGAAGTAGGGAAGGCACTGGAGCCCGATATTTAGGTTTAAGGAGAAATGACGGGTAAGGAGGCTTTGCACCAGAGAGCAACTATTATGCTGGCCAACTGCCAGGTGTACTGATTATGCTGCCTTGTGGTAGATGAGAAGGTTGAGGGAAATATATCTTTCTTTCAACACACCGGCTGTATCCCACCGAGGCGGGGTGGCCCAAAAGGAAAAACGAAAGTTTCTCCCTTTGCATTTAGTAATATATACAGGAGAAGAGGTTACCAGCCCCTTGCTCCCGGCATTTTAGTCGCCTCTTACAACATGCATGGCTTACGGAGGAAGAATTCTGTTCCACTTCCCCATGGAGGTAAGAGGAAATAAACAAGAACAAGAACTAGAAAGAACATAGAAGAAAACCCAAAGGGGTGTGTATATATATGCTTGTACATGTATGTGTAGTGTGACCTAAGTGTAAGTAGAAGTAGCAAGACATACCTGAAATCTTGCATGTGTATGAGACAGAAAAAAAAAGACACCAGCAATCCTACCATCGTGTAAAACAGTTACAGGCTTCAGTTTTACATTCACTTGGCAGGACGGTAGTACCTCCCTGGGCGGCTGCTGTCTACCAACCTACTACCTAGGAGGGAAATATATGTAGTGGAATAATTTTGTATTATGTATAATTTTGTCTTTGTATTGTAATAGATTTAAGGGATTGGGATTAAAATAGTCTAATAACTTAGGACAAATTGTCCTAGTTCTCAGATATTTTAAATTGGGGGAGAAAGGGGGATGTGATGTAGTTCAGCTGGGCTTCCGAGGTCTCTGGGGAGACCTAATTTAACCAATTATATGGTCACACCTTGCCTTGGCAAACGTCTGTAGCCACGCCCACGTCTGAGGTCTTTTGTTCTTGACGGCGTCAGACCTAGGCGTCAGGTCGTACACGTGGTTGTGGAGGGTGCTTGGACCACCATAAAAGCCCAAGGAAGAGCCTGAGCAGAGATTCGAGCGGAGCTGCTGCTGGGGTGCAGAGCTCCTGAGCAGAGACTTCGAGCGGAGCTGCTGCTGGGGTGCAGGGCTCGGGAGAAGGCTGCTGAAGTCTCTGGAGGAGACTGTTGGAGGCAGTGGGCAGAGTACTGGCTTGGCGCAGTACTCGTGCTGTGTAGGTCTTGGGACCTGGGGCTTAGTTCCTGTAGTGAACTGTCCTCTGTGCTATATTGTAAGTTATATTCATTTTCGTCAAGTTGATTGTGTTCCCTGTCTCACTGCTTATGTGTACCACCCCATTTATCTAAACCTCAATGATGTACTCCTGTTCCCAAATATATTATGGTACAAGGACTTAATAATAAACTGTGTTTGAGTAGAATAGTAATATTCACTGTCCCCGTTATTTGCTATTCCTAATTCTTATATTTTTATTATGTTTATATATGAGTGAAGAATGGGCGAGGCATATGTTAGTGAGTAGTGTAGAGTTAATGAGAGTGTCGTGGTGGTCACCACTGACCTGTCATTACCTACCTACCTCCGCTAATCATCTCACTCCTACCACCTCGCCTGCCTCTCCCCTGCCTACATAATCCCTTACTCCCATATTCCCCATTTATATCCTATTCAATCATTACCCCCCTACATGACACCTGCACTCTAAAGAAGGGGTTTGGAATATCTGCTGTTTGGACGGACATTTGAACTGTTGTATATGCGTGCAGCTGGCAAGACAGTGCTAGTGTGAATGATGGTGAAAGTGTTTCTTTTTTTGGGTCACCCTACCTCAGTGGGAGACAGCCAGTGTTAAAAAAATTATATATACATAGCACGGTGGACCCTCGGTTATCAACTGTAATCCATTCCAGAAGCTTGGCCTAAAACCAAAATAATATTTCCCATAAGAATTAATGTAAATACAATTAATCCGTTCCAGACAAAAAAATTCACAAAAAAATCATTTTTTTAACAAATCAGTATTACATACCTTTATTGAAGACTAATGCTGGCTTCTGGAAGTGTAGCATGCCTGCTATACTCCCTGCATGCCTGCTACACTACCTGCATGCCTGCTACACTCCCTGCATGCCTGCTACACTCCCTGCATGCCTGCTACACTCCCTGCATGCCTGCTACACTCCCTGCATGCCTGCTACACTCCCTGCATGCCTGCTACACTCCCTGCTCTCCCTAATGGATGATCAGGGCTGTATATAACCTGCTCTCCCTAATGGATGATCAGGGCTGCATATAACCTGCTCTCCCTAATGGATGATCAGGGCTGCATATAACTTGCTCTCCCTAATGGATGATCAGGGCTGCATATAACTTGCTCTCCCTAATGGATGATCAGGGCTGCATATAACTTGCTCTCCCTAATGGATGATCAGGGCTGCATATAACTTGCTCTCCCTAATGAATGATCAGAGATATAACCTGTTCTCCCTAATGGATGATCAGGGCTACATATAACTTGCTCTCCCTAATGGATGATCAGGGTTGCATTTAACTTGCTCTCCCTAATGGATGATCAGGGCTGCATATAACTTGCTCTCCCTAATGGATGATCAGGGCTGCATATAACTTGCTCTCCCTAATGGATGATCAGGGCTGCATATAACTTGCTCTCCCTAATGGATGATCAGGGCTGTATATAACTTGCTCTCCCTAATGGATGATCAGGGCTGCATATAACTTCTCCCTAATGGATGATCAGGGCTACATATAACTTGCTCTCCCTAATGGATGATCAGGGTTGCATTTAACTTGCTCTCCCTAATGGATGATCAGGGCTGCATATAACTTGCTCTCCCTAATGGATGATCAGGGCTGCATATAACTTGTTCTCCCTAATGGATGATCAGGGCTGCATATAACTTGTTCTCCCTAATGGATGATCAGGGCTGCATATAACTTGCTCTCCCTAATGGATGATCAGGGCTGCATATAACTTGCTCTCCCTAATGGATGATCAGGGCTGCATATAACTTGCTCTCCCTAATGGATGATCAGGGCTGCATATAACTTGTTCTCCCTAATGGATGATCAGGGCTACATATAACTTGCTCTCCCTAATGGATGATCAGGGCTGCATATAACTTGCTCTCCCTAATGGATGATCAGGGCTGCATATAACTTGCTCTCCCTAATGGATGATCAGGGCTGCATATAACTTGCTCTCCCTAATGAATGATCAGGGATATAACCTGTTCTCCCTAATGGATGATCAGGGCTACATATAACTTGCTCTCCCTAATGGATGATCAGGGCTACATACAACTTGCTCTCCCTAATGGATGATCAGGGTTGCATTTAACTTGCTCTCCCTAATGGATGATCAGGGCTGCATATAACTTGCTCTCCCTAATGGATGATCAGGGCTGTGTATAACTTTCTCTCCCTAATGGATGATCAGGGCTGCATATAACTTGTTCTCTAGTTATATTCTTGATCTTGTTAACAACCTATATCAGACCCTAGTGCAATTGCAAGTACCATTTTAATTTGTATTTTTATATTATAAGTTTATACCTAGTTGTACTTTAGCTCATTCTAGCTCAATACATAGACAACACTAAATTCATTATATTAGACCTTACACTTTGTCAATGGTCGAAGTCGGACCGAAACGTCGTCGTAAGCTTCTCTCTTTTATGTGCGGGTTATTTGTGTATTGTTCCAGTCATGGTATTGTGCCTTTTTGTTATTTATTAGACCTTAGTGCAATTACAAGAGCGAGTCTGGTGCCACTTGTAATTTGTTTGTTTTTTTATAGTATTAGTTTATACCTAGTTGTACTTCAACTCATTCTAGCACAACACATTGACAATATCAATTTCATTATGTTTATTAGCAACTATACTCTATATGACCAAAGTGCTTTAGCGGTATACTTATCCAAACCTCCCACCACTACAGAAATCAGTATTAGAACTCACCACATAATGCAGGATATAAACAACCACTATTTAAACCTAAAAGATGAATGATCACATTGACCCTGATCTAAACCTCCATAATCTAACACACAATCAAAACTTATTGGAAAGTAACTGCCTTTATTACACAGCATCACAAGCCAGCACTATCCTGAACACTGCTCAAAGTCTATCTGTTCTTAACTACATCAGGTCCTTAAGCAACACTATGATGACCTGGCACTCCTTGAGTCACTAAAGACACCCTTCTCCTGCATTATTCTTACTGAGACCTGGCTTAAGCAGGACACAACTGATATCTACCCACTACCAGGATACACAGCAATCCACAACTGCAGACCATACCAAGTTGGGGGTGGTACTGCAATCTATTACTCTAACCAACTATCTTGTATTAGCACTAATTGCTTTAGTGATGAATATGGGCAATACATTTTTGCTAATTTTACTGTAAAAAACCTCAAGACACCTATAACAATCAGTGCCATATACTCCACACAAACATCCCAAACTTCAGTGAGAATCTAAAGTCACTAATAACAAACAGACAAATGAACAAGCACCACCACCTCTTAGCTGGAGACTTCAATATCAACCTTGGCCTACCAGATGATCAGACTAACTGATTTCATCAGCAATATGAACAACACACTCCTCATACCAACAATAACTAAACCAACCAGGCTGACTGAGACAAGTGCAACCATAATAGACCACATATGGACCAATATACTAGACCCCCCTTATATCAGGGATAATCACAGACAGCACTACTGACCACTACCCAACCTTCCTCTTAACAAACATTAGTAAGCCACCACTCGAATACAACAAAGTTTCATTTAGACTCCATGACGAGGCCTCAATAAGGAATTTCACAGCAGACCTAGAGACTGTTGACTGGCCTACAGAATTCTCCAATGCCAATGGTATTGACGATTGGACAGACATTTTTCTTAACAAAATACTTAGACTATACAACAAACATTGTCCTATAAAAACGAAACAGATCACGAATAAACAGCTTGGTTGCCCATGGCTAACAAGCAGCATTCTGAAATCCATTGATAAGAAACACCAATATGAAAAGCAATATAGACAGGGCTTAATGCACAAAGATATTCTTAAACAATATTCAACAGTTCTCACCAAATTAATAAAGAAAGCCAAACAACTGTACTACTCCAGCAGATTCACTGACACAAGAGAAGATATAAAAAAGACCTGGAAAACACTTTCCCAGATTCTGGGGGCCCTCAAACTGAAAAAAACCAAGAATATTATTCTAACTAAACCTCATGAAACACCACTGCATCCCAATGATACAGCTAACAAGATAAACGACTTCTTCTCAAACACAGGATCTAATCTCGCCAGTAAAATCCCATGTACCAATGCCCGTGCCGGGGACTACCTAGATGGGAATTTCCCAAATTCCTTCTATCTTGTACCAACTGAGCCCACGGAAGTCACTGCGATCATAAAGTCCCTTAAAAATAACTCGGGGAATCTGTCTCACGTCCCACCATTATTGTACAAGCGAGCGGCCCATGTCCTTTCGCATGCTATTACATTACTTTTTAACAAGTCACTAGAAACTAGCGGTTTCCCGACACTACTCAAGACAGCAAGGGTTACACCAATACATAAAAGTGGTGACCCTACAGACGTAAACAACTATAAGCCAATATCAAACTTACCATTGCTATCCAAAATCTTAGAGAAACTCGTGCACAGGAGACTATATTCATTTATAAAGTCACAAAACATATTCAACCCCTGCCAATTTGGATTTAGGAAAAATAAAAGCACTAATGATGCAATTATAAAAATGCTAGACCTGCTTTACACAGCATTGGAAAATAAGGAATATCCGCTAGGAATTTTTATTGACCTAAGAAAAGCGTTTGACACAGTAGACCACGGCATCCTACTCCACAAACTTGACCACTATGGTATAAGAGGCCAAGCGCTTGCATATTTTAAATCCTACCTTTCTAATAGGTATCAGTATGTCACCATTAAAGACACAGCCTCATCAATACGGCCACTTGATACTGGAGTTCCACAGGGAAGTGTCCTTGGACCCCTGCTCTTCCTCAATTACATCAATGATCTTCCAAACATATCCCAACACCTGAAACCCATTCTCTTTGCTGACGACACGACTTATGTCATCTCCCACCCTAATCTTGCCACCCTCAACACCATTGTTAACGAGGAGCTGCTCAAAATATCGACTTGGATGACAGCCAATAAACTTACACCTAACACTGGCAAAACCTACTACTGTATACATGTATTATGTTTGGTAGCAGAGCAGGTGTTGTGCAACTTAACATTAAGATCGACAACACTAACTGCCAGACATAATGAGGGCAAATTCCTTGGCCTATACCTCGACAACAACCTAAATTTCAGCACCCATATCCAACACATAACAAAAGAAGTATCCAAAACGGTGGGGATCCTCTCCAAGATACGATACTACGTACCGCAAACTGCCCTTCTCACACTATACCATTCACTTATATATCCATACCTCACCTATGCTATCTGTGCTTGGGGTTCAACTGCAGCAACACGCCTAAAGCCAATAACCCAACAAAAAGCCGCAGTAAGAATAATCAACAAATCCCATCCCTGGCAACACACCCCCCCATTCTTCATAGATCTAAACTTACTCCCTGTTCAGAACATCCACACTTACTACTGTGCAATCTATATCTACAGGACCTTAAATTCCAATATTAACCTTGACCTAAAACGCTTTCTTGACAGTTGTGACAGGATCTACAGGCATAACACCAGACACAAACATCTCTATAACATTCCCCGTGTTCGACTAAACCTTTACAAAAATTCAATGTATTTCAAAGGACCTAAAATCTGGAACACCCTACCTGAAAACTCTAGAATTGCAAACACATTCATCACTTTCAAAACTAGTTAGAAAACATCTTATCTCTCTGATCCACCCCGACAACTAACTACATGATAACCACCTGGTGGTTCACAATTACACTCACTCACCCACTGACTATAAACCCAGAAATACTAATCTTAATCTTAAAATAATAAATCCTAACTAGTCATAAGTTTGCCTATGATACTCCAATATAGACACCTTGTATTGTGCCAAAACAAAAGCATTCACATTGCTAAACTCACAAATTATGTAGTTACTTAGCCTTAATACCATAATCTGCAAGGATTTAATGTTAAGAATTAATCTAAGTCTGCTCGAAATGCCTAGCCATGCTAGGTGTCCTAGTGGCCCCCTCTGTAATTAGTATTTTATAACATGTAAACCACACAATACCCAAAACCTGCAAACCCCACATTGTAACCCTTATAGAGAATAAACTTGAACTGAATTGAATTGAATTTATAACCCATGCTTCACACTCAAATAAGTGCTGGTACCACTATACTCTCGTACATTCCCTTCTGTGCCTCCACAGATAAAGTTCTTTCTCCACAGATACATCAATGCACCACCCACCCTTTTTTCCTCATCAATTCTATGGTTTACCTCGTCCTTCATAAACTGAACCGCTGACAAGTCTACTCCTAATTATCTGAACACATTCACTTCTTCCATACTCCCTCCCTCCAATGTGATATAAAATTTTCTTTACCTAACTCGTTTGATACCTTCATCACCTTACTGAAAATTTTACACTTTACAGTGATATTGTTTGATGACCATGTAATGTATAATTTTTTTTTTTTAATCCGAGTTTTTTTTATAGTTTTTGTCGTTACCTTTCAAAATGGCAAAAACATCATAACCAATATAATTATGTTATGAAAGAGGCATAAAACTTACAATCTAAACCCTTAATAATTTTGAGAGAAGATATTCAACATACTGTATATGGTAGGTAATGGAAACTAAGGACAAATATACTGTGAAATTTAAAAACATGAATTTGTACACATACGAATACGTATACAATTTATAAAATAAATACTGTAGTGGAATGCTTACCAAGACCGAAGGACCATGAGAGGTGGTTATGATCCCAATGTGGCATCCAATCCCGATTGTCACCCATTGCCCCAAAGATGATGACAGCAATAAACCCAAACACCCCTGCCGGAATAATATACCACATAACAGTTTTCTTAAAATGCCTGTAGTTGAAGATTTGCTTAACATATCTCACTGATCATACACACCTCATTAACAGCTGTTTAATACACTGCTTCTCAAAATGCTCTTACACTATACCAGTTACCAGGACTTTGAGATAAGTACATCCTTCACTACATAACTTAATTTCCAAGGTACAGTATGTACTAACTAGCAGCTGGCTTCATGGAGGTGGCAATAAACTTCAAAAATATTTTTCAGCTTTATGGCAACATGCACTTAGAATTAAGCTCAGGCTAAGTTAACTTCAGTTTAGGTAGTAGTCTCATCTTACCATGAAATTGGTGGTCAGTATCATCAGTCCAGCTGTGTACCTTGAGAATATACCTGGAGAGAGTTTCGGGGATAAAAGCCCCCACGGCCCAATCTGTGACCAGGCCTCATGGTGGATGAGGGCCTGATCAACAAGGCTGTTATTGCTGGCCGTACGCTGACTGACATACGAACCACAGCCCGGCTGGTCAGGTACTGACTATGTGCCTGTCCAGCACCTTCTCGAAGACAGCCAGGGGTTTCCTGGAAATCCCCCTTATGTATGCTGGGAGGCAGTTGAAGTCTTGGGCCCCTGACACCTATTGTGGTGTCCATTAGCATACTCTTGGCACCTCTGCTTTTCATTGGGGGGATGCTGCACAGCCTGCCAGTCTTCTGCTTTCACAGGAAGTGAGTTCCACGAGCAAATATGGCATTAATCCCTCTAGGATTTTCTAAGTGTATATTATCATGTATGTATCTTTCTCGCCTGCATTCCAGGGAATACAAGTTAAGGAACTTCAACCTTTCCCAGTAATTTAGGCATTTTAGTATACTCATGTTGAGCCTACACTCACTCAAATTTCACAATAGTGCTCATGACAAAGTATTTCCAATCCTGCCAGTGAGAAATGTTTAATAGGCTTCCATTTCAAGCTCACACAGCAGGACAGTAATATGTACCTGGATGATTATTTTTTTTTACCAACTTACTACTGCCATATGCATTTTATGTCCAAAGCAAATGCAAGTGCTCTCCAATGTTCCAAAGCCATTAATTTATTAGAAGTCACTGAAATTTTTCCTGAAATTTTCCTCTACCATTTTTAAATTTAGTGAAACTATCAACAAGAATAAGCCTAATATACCTAACCCATACCTAAATGATGTTGGTGGATAACTCATGGTTATATTTTAACAGGTTAATGAACCTGCCAAGTACATAACTTGCCAACGATAGTGGTTTGAAAAGTTAGTGGCTTTGCTGAATATCTATAAAGCTTTTTTCATATGTATAATGTATACATACATGCATGTATAATGTATGCATGCATGTAACGTTTTGTCATGATTTCATTTATTGGTACAGTGAAACCACCTTATTTGTTGCACACACACAATAGATTATGACAAAAATGACTAGCAGAGCAACTCACAGGAGATAAAGAGATCAATATAGGCAATCTTAAGGACGGCTCTCTCGAATTCTTCACCAGGACATAGGACCAAGATGCCAGTAAGGGCTGCCCCAATCAGTGACAGTGTGAAGCAGAAGGTGAAGAAAACCTGCACTGTCACGAAGAATGCTGCAAGAGGGAGAAATATATTTAGCATTATTCACATTAGAATATACATTAATAATATCCAGGTGTCAAATATTAAATCAACAGGTCGATATCTTTTTTTATACATTTGGTTCTCCTTACATTTCTTATATTAGTATATTAGCCTTCAACACTTGTAAATATAACTATTATTTACAGTGCACCTTAATCCCATAGCTTATTTAGGTTCAAGCAGCATATGAATAATGTGTACCATGTGGTCACCCATGGTTGCTAGCTACTCAACTGTGCTTATCCTGAGATACACTAGTTCTCTGGGTAGCAACTTACGCCTCTGTAACATCTCCCTGACATCCTCGTATCCTGTAGTGAAGGGATCAAAGAGCCACCGACACCCCACAAAGAACCTTTCACGGTACACGTCCTTCTCTACAGTGAAACTGCGGAAGCACTGCGTCCACAGCCCTATCCTGTCCATGGAGGTACCGTAGGCCTTCTTTTCGGCCTGCAGCCAATATGTGGTAAACATTCCGATGGTTATTAGCAGGAAAGCCAGTACGTGGAAAGCTATGGCCCACCAGCCAGCCGTGGTCCGTCTTTCTCTTGGGGGCACCACCATCCTGACCACCTCTAACAAAACCAACTAATATGATCTAATTTCTGAGTGTAACTGTAGCATCCAACACTTTATTCTTCGTGATTAGATTTTAATCAGTTCTTAGAATGGCTTCTTAGCACAAGCAAGTTATTTCTGGTTTTCGTTATTGTTACGAGGGTTAAATGCACTATTTCGCCCTCCCCAAGATTCAAGATAGTTTTCAACATATACTTTGTTCTTTATATTTGGTGCCATCAGTCAGTAAGAGGCGAAAACACTGGCGCAAAGGCTCACTTACTGTTGTTAATCCACTGCAAATACACTGGCCATAACTACACCCTGCTTATACTAAACCGTTTTCCACTTTTCTGTTAATGTACGCCCAAAACGGTCTTCACATTCGTTATAGGCTTTCGGGAATATATCTCACACACTGATAAAGCACAGGAAAACTATTTAAGCACTGGGAGGTCTTCACACAATGCATCACAAGAAAGAACAGAGAAGGTTTTAAGGTATAAGGATGTAAGAGTGATGATGGTTGTGGTGCACCTGGCTAGCCTCGCTCAGGGTTCCCTTCACCTGCCACACACCTGCAATTAACTATTTCTTGATATTTACACAACAATCATTAAATTTTAAATACGATTTTCGGATTAGTTAGAATTTGCATCATCAGTATTTTCAATATTAGAAATGATATATACGTTCAAATTAAAATTAACGATCTTAAGAAGTTTATGTGCGTTATTCTATATTTATAAATAGCGAGTAAAGATAATATATCCAGAAAATATGTATAACTTATATACATGTATTTGATTTTTGTAAAAGGTGAAACGAATAAATAACTTAGGTAAGGTGGTAGTGAACAAATTATACAATATATCGTGGCAACAGCGCTGGAGAAACTGGGTGTTGGCTGAGCGAGGCGCGAGGATTTAAACGCATCTCCGCCATTACTGTCAGTACAGCTTCCTACCCTAGCCAGTCTTGTTTTGCTACCTTGCGCGCCTAAATGTCTATTGCTCGTTTAATGCTTTTTATGTATTTTTTCTTATTAAATTCCATCCTTTCGTTTTATAGTATGGACAGAGATTTGAGTGTCGTGGGAAAGGAATGGGGCAGCATAAAGGGTATGGTGTGGCACTGTTATTTTAGTGCCTTGATTTTCATACAAGCAATATACGGATCATCAAATACCACAAAACTTACAGTACAAATAACATGCTAAAAGTCTCTTTTTTGACACAAATTAAATCAACCAATTTCAAACAAATAAATAATGGATTATCAAAGATGGGATTGAATGAGGTTCGCCGGTACTGTCTCGGCCGGGTCTTGTAGTTTGACCATGAAAAAGTTTTTGCTTAGAAAACACGGATTTTGCCCTGGAAAATGTTCATTTTCGTAGCACAGGGGAGGAACCCCCCGCCTCCCGACTCATTCGACTGTGAAGGGGTGATGGTTATTCCTTTCATAAAATTTCGAGGTGTACCTACTAGTCATTTGATGGCCTACTTAGTGGAGATTTATTCATGGGATCTTCAGTTGACTTAATAATTCATTTGCACTCTCTCTTTCACTTGGAGTGTTGAAAACAAAGTATATATATATATATATATATATATATATATATATATATATATATATATATATATATATATATATATATATATATATATATATATATATATATATATATATATATATATATATATATATATATATATATATATATATATATATATATATATATATATATATATACGGCAAATCCGAGATTATTAAGTTATTAAATTGATTTATAGTATCTAAATAGCGAAAAAAAGTTAGACAATTGTTTTTAACATGGAGCCACTTAAAGAATGTTCTCTTCATTTCCCAAGAAAAATTAAAGTTATGCAAGTAGGTTAGGTAAATTAATCTATTTTACATTATATACTATTGGCTAGGTTTCGAGGTTAGCCTTAGTGTAAAATTGCAAATCGGAATATAAAAAAAAAACTGGTCCACATTTTGTTGCCGAAACTTTTCCTGGGGAAGAAGTTAATCATTTGGTGAATTTTCAGGTGACTATCCCTGCCCAAGTTTGGGCGGGGACAGACACAGATAGATAGCAGAAAATAAGGGCTGGCTGTAGGAGGAGGAATACTTTCTGGGGCGCTTCACGGACCCTTGGAATAACTCAAGTTACCCCACAAGGGTCTGCGACCCTCAAGTTATGATCAACTGGTCTAGACTACCCAATATTTGAACTGTGTTACAGAATGACCAACATATGAATTGTTACCGAATGACCAACATATGAAATGTCATGGAATGACCAACACATGAACTGTTATGGAATGACCAACATATGAACTGTTATGGAATGACCAACATATGAACTGTCATGGAATGACCAACATATGAACTGTCATGGAATGACCAACATATGAACTGTCATGGAATGACCAACATATGAACTGTCATGGAATGACCAACATATGAACTGTCATGGAATGACCAACATATGAACTGTCATGGAATGACCAACACATGAACTGTCATGGAATGACCAACACATGAACTGTCATGGAATGACCAACACATGAACTGTCATGGAATGATCAACATATGAACTGTCATGGAATGACCAACACATGAACTGTTATGGAATGACCAACATATGAACTGTTATGGAATGACCAACATATGAACTATGTTATGGAATGACCAACATATGAACTATGTTATGGAATGACCAACATATGAACTGTTATGGAATGACCAACATATGAACTATGTTATGGAATGACCAACACATGAACTGTTATGGAATGACCAACATATGAACTGTTATGAAATAACCAACACATGAACTATGTTATGGAATGATCAACACATGAACTGTTATGGAATGACCAACACATGAATTGTTATGGAATGATCAACACATGAACTGTTATGGAATGACCAACACATGAACTATGTTATGGAATGACCAACACATGAACTATGTTATGGAATGACCAACATATGAACTGTTATGGAATGACCAACACATGAACTATGTTATGGAATGACCAACACATGAACTATGTTATGGAATGACCAACACATGAACTGTTATGGAATGACCAACACATGAACTGTTATGGAATGACCAACATATGAACTGTTATGGAATGACCAACACATGAACTGTTATGGAATGACCAACACATGAACTGTTATGGATTGACCAACACATGAACTGTGTTATGGAATGTGTGTAGTGGGTTTGGTGTAGTTTTCATTGATCCATCGCGTAGAAATGGAAACTAAATTATTATATTTACGGTCTGAATCTGACCAGCTGGACTGAGGTTCGTACGTCAGTCTACGTGCGGCCAGCAGTAACAGCCCTGATCCATTGCGAGGCCTGGTCACAGACCAAGCCGCGGGGGCGTTGACCCCCGAAACCCTCTTCAGATAAACCTTGAGTTACACACTAGTTGTTAAAATTTAAGAGGTGGGACCCAGCAGCAGTGGAGTACACAGATGCACTAAACTTCCAGGTATGACGGTAGCTAAACTACCACAAAAATAAACGGGATTAATTTTTCTTAATGTATTGTGTACTGTGTACATGAATACAAAATATGATACTCACGTCGTCTAAGCTGGTCTGCTATGACGTGCATCTCCTCGTCAAGTGTCCAGTAGCAGCCATCGTAGATCCTATCGTAGCGGTAGGTGTAGTCGTGATAATTAGTGAAGCACACTTCCCACAAGCCTGTATGCAACAGCAAGCTACCGTTAGTCACGGGCATACACTACTACCCTCATAAGAACATAAAAAAGAAGGAACACTGCAACAGGCCTACTGACCCATGCGGAGCTGGACCATGACCCCCCCCCCGGATTAGACCAATGACCCCCCCCCCGGATTAGCCCAATGACCCACCCAGTCTGATCATCTCCACTCAAGGATGGAGCACTGCACCAGACCCAACAGCACAAGCTAGTCAGGTCCAGCTCACACCCACCCACACCCACTCATGTATTTATCTAACCTATTTTTAAAACTACACAACGTTTTAGCCTGAATAACTGTACTCGGGAGTTTGTTCCACTCATCCACAACTCTATTACCAAACCAATGCTTTCCTATATCCTTCCTGAATCTGAATTTTTCCAACTTGAAACCATTGCTGCGAGTCCTGTCTTGGCTGGAAATTTTCAGCACGCTATTTACATCCCCTTTATTTATTCGTTTTCCATTTATACACCTCGATCATATCCCCCCTAATTCTACGCCTTTCGAGAAAGTGCAGACTGAGAGCCCTCAGTCTATCCTCATATGATTAAAATGAACTTGACTAATACTGCTTTGTTTAAAAGAGGTGCTGTAAACCAAGGTATTTATCGTCGTTCCCCTTCCATTTTTCTTTGGTGACTATGAACTTAAAGAATAAAAAGGCACAATATTACATAAAATCTTTTTATTTTTTAAAGAGTTGGACCGGTAATCCAGTAGGCCTCGGTCAGATGACAAAAAGCTCCAGTGGCGGGTCATTATATGACTAAGACGCCCATCAAGAAATAACTGTCCTGTTTCTTGACGAATCTTACCTAACCTAAGGCACAATACCGCAAATTTAAACATCTTTCTCCTTGACTATGACATCACAGAATATCTATTAAAGGACACTGGAAAAATCAGGAGAACCTGGAGAATCCTGGCCTCTCCATTAATACCATTCAGAAGTGAGCCAAGTGTCCAACATATCACTGACCAAGTTAGTCATCTTGTCAATATTTCAAAACGCTAATATCTCCGACAATACTCTTTTGCGTTCCTCTTGGATCTAAAGCCATTCACGAGATTCTAGGGAAGAAATCGCCGACTTTAAGATAATAAAGAAGATAAGATGGTTAATCACCCGTAAGCTTGCCTACATTTTGTGATGTTCTGTCTATTCTCAGCCACCAAGCTGAATATGGCATAATTCTAAAGTTCGTGTTAAAAATTCTGACTAACTCAAAGATGAGTCATATTCTCGGTCAGACTGGAATGACTGGACAAACATATGGTCTCTCAGATTCCCGTGCAAACCTTACCTTACAAAACATTAAATGAACTCGTAAATCACATTCTATAAAAAAATCGCAAGTAGCTGGTGCGCATGATCCCAGTTTCAAAGGTGGTACCAGTTAGTTGGACACTACAGGATCAACCGCTAATATGACCAACAAACAACGGAGCTAAGATTGCTACAGCTATATTCCATCCAGGATGAGGACAAGATGAGCAGGATATAAATTAAATGCCCGAACTCTCACTGGAAGAACGACAGACTGCTAACGAGAAAGAATATATGTGTATCTACAGTCCTCTGGTTGACACATGCATCACATTTAGTGTTGTTCAACAAGGTGATGCCATGAATGGTTTAGAAAACCGAGAAGTTGAAGAATTGAGACACTTATGCAACACATGGGAATCTTTATTGAAGAAACGTTTCGCCACACAGTGGCTTCATCAGTCCAATACAAAGTAGAAAGTGGCAGGTCCCACTGTGATCCCGCCTCCTCCTGTTTCACCTCATCTGACTGCAGTATATAAGCCACCCCTCTGGCCATATGCTGCATTTCCTACAAGAGTGATGGACTGAACACATCGATTCCAGGTTGAGGGACTGATTACCTCAAACTTCTCCTTACCCATTTCTACTTTGTATTAGACTGATGAAGCCACTGTGTGGCGAAACGTTTCTTCAATAAAGATTCCCATGTGTTGCATAAGTGTCTCAATTCTTCAAGGTGATGCCACTGAAATTAGGTAAGCAGACAAACTTAGAAAATTATAGTGACTGCTGCCATCACTGAGTATCCCTTTGTTCCAGTATAATCACAGAACCTTGCAGTCTGGAAGATTAGATGCAAAAAGGTTCTCTCAATGAATTAGGTTCCAAGTTCATTCAAAAAACTAGACCTATGGGCTACTACCAGCCTCTTCCAGTTTCCCTGACGATGCAGAGGAGAAATATCTATTACATCCTAGTGTTCGCCCAATTTCGGAGGATCTATAATACAATTTAAGTTACATCTAATTGCACATGATATGTAATCGTTAATTAAAGCAAGTATTACAAACTTTTAGCAAACTCAGTATTTTTATGAATTTAGGAAAATTACATAATTTTAGCTGTATTTAAAGTATTTTTATTCTAAAGAAAAAACATAAATTGTGAAAAGCAAATTGTATTTATTTTGATTTTGTCGGTATTTTTTTTCTGTATAGGAGACTTCAAAATAAGGCTGAGTTCTCTTTCTTGGTATTGAAACTTTAAATACCTTTGTTAGGTACTCATGTAGGTTAAAATTTACAAATGAGGGAGAGTTGTGTGGTGCTGGGAAGGGTATCGAGGTAGTGGTGCACTGGTGCTGGTGGGAGAGGTAACACTGCTGCCACCCATCCACTTACTGACAAAACCAATATTTAGCATAACACCTAGTGATGCAAATATCGTCCACAATAGCAATAACAAATGTCATTTGCAAAATCTGATTATTAATTATTATTATTATTATTATTATTATTACAAACAGATGGAACCTGATTACCTCTCATTTTGCAGGCATATGGATTTAGCACTTCCCTCTATATTCTCATTATAATGAATTGTGCTGTGCGAGGCCTGGTCATGGCCCCGGTCGCGGGGGCACTGACCCTCGAAATATCCTTCAGGTATACCTGGAGGTTATTCCTAAGATCAACGCCCCCGCGGCCCGGTCCACGACTAAGTCTCCCGGTGGATCAGGGCCTGATCAACTAGACTGTTACTGCTGGCCGCACGTAGTCCAATGTACGAACCACAACCCGGCTGATCCGGCACTGACTAGGTATCTGTCCAGCTCCCTCTTGAAGGCAGTCAGGGGCCTATTGACAATTCCCCTAAGGCTTGATGGGAGGCTGTCGAACAGTCTTGGGCCCCGAACACTTATGGTGTTTTCTCTTAGTGTACCAATGGGGCCCCTACTTTCAATTGGGGGTATTTTGTTATAGATGAACGGTAGTGCCTTCGACTCACAACCAAAGGACCCGGGTTCAGTCCTGAATGGGGCCTGGAGAAATGGGTAAATCTCCTAACACCTACTGCCCCTGTTCAACTAGTTTTAAATGGGTACTGTTACCAGACTGCTTTGAGCAGTATCCTGGGAAAAGGAACCAAAGGATCCAAATAAGCCAGTGATTGGTTTTCTTGGCCTAAACAATTCACGGTTGATAATTCGAATGAAATGATGTCCCAAATATGTCCCTCCCTTTTATTATATGGTTGTATCCAAAATGTGGTTACATGAATTTGATTTTTCGAGAAAGGGAGGAGAAAAGCGAATTCTAGCACATGATCCATCTACGATTGCTGATATTATGTATACCTGTCCTATACTCACTGAGTGAAAGTAACTCGAAACCTGTTGCAAGGATTCAGTTTGATTCTGCAGCGAAATCACTGTATGACAAACCATCCTGCGTAATAGGGTGTTTAGATAATTAATTCTTTTTCTAACCTTGTAGAACGTCATATAGATCAAGGTATTCTCAAAATGTCGTGCATGCAATTTTTATAGCAAGAAATTATTTGGACCATATATTGCTAAATATTCTTTAAGTATTATAAAATCTTAACCCATCTTAAATATTTTTTGCCGTTACCTTTAAAAACAAAATAAATATACTGACATAAACAGCACTGTTTCGGGTTCGATTCCCGGCGGGTGGAAACATTTCGACACGTTTCCTTACACCTGTTGTCCTGTTCACCTAGCAGCAAATAGGTACCTGGGTGTTAGTCGACTGGTGTGGGTCGCATCCTGGGGGACAAGATTAAGGACCCCAATGGAAATAAGTTAGACAGTCCTCGATGACGCACTGACTTTCTTGGGTTATCCTGGGTGGCTAACCCTCCGGGGTTAAAAATCCGAACGAAATCTTATCTTATCTTGTTTAAAAATCACAAATGTTTAATAGTGCTAATGTCTCCAAAGTCAATGTACATTAAACTGTGTGTTGTCCTCAAAAAGTTTATGTAAACTGATCAATGGCAGGTTTATTTGTATATTTGTGTTGTGTCAGGGATAGTGTAATCCCCTTCTGTCAAAATTCGACTGTATAAAAAATGTACTTTCACCATCACAGAGATGGATTATTATGTAAGCTACACATAACTTAGTGAGTGTAATAGGTAACCCACTGTGATTATGTGAAGACGGAGGAGTAATAAAAGCAGGAGGCTTACCTGTGTTCAGGAAATGTCCATCCTCTAGTTCACCATCATTGGCCAGCCAGTAAGGCGAACAGAAAGATATCACAATGGATAGGAAGGATAACAGATATATTGAAGGTCCCCATGGGAAGGTTGTAGCCTCGTATGCCTCGTAAGAACTCATTGTGATCACAAGTTTTTAGAAAGTAGACTGGATGAAGTAGCCATAACAGGAGTATGAAGCACAGTGTTGTGTATGCTGCAGGACTCTCCCATCTTGCTGCCAACCATCACAACACCTCACACTAGTTTCTCGTGTATTCTAAGATATTACAACATATAATTAAACGTTATCGTTATTTACATTGGTAATTCTAAGGTAATGTGAATATATAAGTGAATGTATTTGAAAGGACTGAACTTGGGAAATATAAAGAAAATTATAGAACACTCAGCACCTAGGGTCACCTGTGCGACGGTGCCACATCTTCGCTCCGTACAAGCAACCTCCACCATTATAAAAATAAATTCAAATTTAGTAGTGAAATCAATGAATAATAGTTTTTGCTATTGTTCTCATAGAATTTGTTTAGTCTTTCTTCGTAGGATGTACAGGGTATTCAATAAATTAACTTCTTTTAATGTGAAAAAACACGTAAACAAACACTAGGATATATTTATTAGAAAACGTTCTTTGATACAACTTTCTCAACTTTTTGAAAATCAATTGGATGGTTAAAATCTCTCATATGAATAAACAGAGCATTAGAATCTTGTCCAGTTCTAATGTTATATTTATGTTGTTTTAATCTTAGTGCAAAAGACTTTTACCAGTTTGACCGTAATAAATTTTATTGTATATTTTATTAAGGTCAAACTGGTAAAAGTCTTGAACAAAGATTAAAACAACATAAATATAACATTAGAACTAGACAAGATTCTAATGCTCTGTTTATTCATGTGAGAGACTTGAACCATCCAATTGAGTTTCACAAGGTTGAGAAAGCTGTATCAAGCAAGTCCATGGTCGACAGGACTATAATAGAATCATGTTTCATAAAAAACATTTTTGAAAATGATATGAATATTTCGTTTGGTTTATATAAATTGGATTCATTTATAATTAATAAAATTTGAGAAGAATTTAATAAATACATTAGACAAGTAATAATCTTAATGCTTGTGTAGAGTATAGTTGTGTTTCACAGAGTCGGGTGTTGTGATGTGACTGTGAGGTGTAGTCTTGCCCTTATATGCCTTCCTGTTGATGTTTTTTTTTATAGTTCCTTGATAATGTGAGAAGTCACGAAAACACATGGAATTTCGTTATTCTTTCAAAGTGGTTGTTCTGCATATTGTGTTGTGATATCACTTGTTTATATATATATATATATATATATATTTATATATATATATATATATATATATATATATATATATATATATTATTGTAACCACGGACGAGTGGTATTGATCAATAACAACACTGCGCTAGCCAAGGATTCGAACCCATGTTGCACTGGCCTGCTTCATGGTAAACGAGAACCACATGACGCTTTAAACCACAGGACCACCCAACCCTACAAGAATGGCGCAGCCAGCAGAGCTAGCTGTGGGCCGCCATCCGAGGGCATACGGAGGTGTGGGAGCTTCTAATCTAATTTCATTCTTATCCCTAGCTTAAAGCTCCCACGCCTCCGTATGCCCTCGGATGGCGGCCCACAGCTAGCTCTACTGGCTGCGCCATTCTTGTAGGGTTGGGTGGTCCTGTGGTTTAAAGCGTCATGTGGTTCTTGTTTACCATGAAGCAGGCCAGTGCAACATGGGTTCGAATCCTTGGCTAGCGCAGTGTTGTTATTGATATATATATATATATATATATATATAAATATATATATATATATATATATATATATATATATATATATATATATATATATATATATTCATTCGAAACTATTCGAAACTACTATTGGGGACAGTCAAGATTCCCAGGCAGCACTCGGCCACACAAATGCCACAGTGAGCCTCAAGCTATTTCAATCTCCTCTTGTATGCTCTGACTTCTCAAGCGATTTTTATATCACTGCACACACAAACACAAACACACACACACACACACACACACACACACACACACACACACACACACACACACACACACACACACACACACACACACACACACGGTTCAGGGAGAGTGACCTAGTAGCGACCAGTGAAGAGGCGGGGCCAGGAGCTAGGACTCGACCCCTGCAACCTCAACTAGGTGAGTACAACACAGCCAGAGCTGGAACTAAGTTTATCATCACACCCACACAACAGGGTGGGTTTCTAAACTCCATTTTCTTGTTATGTCCCGTCATACATGGTGGTGCATGTGTATGACGGGTGATGCAAATGTGACGGGTAGTGGATCCATGGGGTTGTAAATCTATACAGCTGGATTTTTTCAAGTTTTAAGGAAGTTATGGGTATGGCGGTTGGACATAAAAACTTACAAATTTGAAATATTAAACATTTTGAATGAAAACAAACAAATAAAACTTGGCATTACGTTATTATGTAAGATGATAATGCTGTAAACAACCCCCAGGCGGGAAGGATGGCTTTCACAAGGGTTTATTGTTTTCTGAGAATATAATAATAATTATCAAACTGATCTTTGCTCCAAGGTATAAATTTTTAATGTCTTAAAAAATTTTCACAGTATGGTATGAACCAACAGACATCCAGAAGGCAACAAAACCATGGATGGATGGAAGAGGCCAGAAGGTTACATTTGCCTCACCCAATCTAAATGAACTTCGTTCTATATGCTCACACCTCAGCCTCGGTGAGTAATGAAACACCCATTTTGTTCGATAATTTGATTTTTGCTTCCCATACCCATTTTTTATGGTATGAAACTAATACCTGGAGAGGATTTTGGGGGTCAGCGCCCCAGTGGCCAGGTCTGTGACCAGGCCACACCTAGATATGACCATTTAGCTGTGGAATGTCCTCTCCCAGGCAGTCAGCATCAGAAGAGGAAAGCGGCTCTTCGAAGCCATGGGAAATGCATCGCACCCATGAGGATTGTGAGGAAGAGGTAATGGGACGGAGAATGAAGCAGCGATGAATGTGGGGCCTCTGCAAAAGAGGGGGCGGTGGAACACCTTGTCATACAGGGTGGGGAATTGGGTTCGACCAGACACGGATGCCGGTGAGTTTGGTGATGTGCTTGATCAAGTGTATCTACACTTGAGGGAGGGGGCGTCGGTCTCAGGTCTGTGATGTGGCTGGGAGGAAAGTCCCAGGATAATTCAGTCGCACCTGTATTGACCTGGTTGGTCAGTGAATTGGTGGGGAAAATGGAGATACATCAGGGTGCCTCATTTGAAATTAGCGAAATGGAGACCTCGCGTGCACGAAAATGTGTTGTGACACCATCGGATTCATATGTTTTGGTAACTCAGGCACAAAGACAGCCTCGGAAGATTTCCTGGGCAGAGATAGTCAAAAGTTCTTGGGAAGTGAGGACTCAAGACGTTTATCGTCACGGCGCCCAAGTCACAGATTCAATCTGTCCTTGTAGGAAAGATTTCTGATACATGGGATCACCTTTGTCATCTTTCTCTGCATGTTTTACAGTTCATTTATGTCTAATCTGTAATACAATGACCAGAACTGCGCAACATAATCTAAATGGGGCCTTACCAACAATATATAGAGTTAAAGAACAACCTGAGGACTTCTATTATTTATGCTTCTTGAATGAAGCCAATAATTCTATTAGCCTTATTGCAAACACTTACACACTGCTCGCCTACACAGTAGGCTTCTTCAGTCGAATACAGAAAGTAGGCAGGAACAGTAGAGATGTGAAGAGTAATCTGCTAACCAGAAGTTCTCCTAAAACTATCTTCAAGCGACAGTGCGGATCGTCATTAAGAGTAAGTGACATCATACATTATTGAAAAGTTTGTTCACTTTATAGTGTCTGACAAGCCTTTTAGACATGGGCATAGAAATACAGAAAGTAGGCAGGAACAGTAGAGATATGCTTGTTTTTGCATTAAAGTTCTGCATCTGCCGAATTTAAATACTTGACCACTGAGAGGGACATCTCCTCTCATCCTACTACTACTACTACTACTACCCTGATCTTCCGACAGTGTAGTCTTGATCTTCAATAGTGTCCTTCTCCATCAGACTTTAAGGGTTAATCCAACTCTACTGGCCTATTTCTGTATTCGTGTACATCGACTAACTGTTGCATATGTGTCTTACCTAACAACCTGCTATTGTATACCATTTTGTATCTTGCAGACACTGCAACACGTATATTCCCAAGTGAGAAGGGTTGGATCTGAGAGGGACATGACTAGCTCACTTGGCTTTAGAGTACTGCTAACCAGAACTCCTAAATCTTTATCGCATTAAGAGTAAGTGACATCTACATTATTCACTTTATAAGTGATATGTTTATTTCCTTTTCATGGGCATAGAACTTTATGCTTGTTTGCATTAAACTGCATCTGCCAATTTTCTGACCACTGCATCAGTCTATCCTGATCTTCCTGTAGCTTTCAAGTGTCCTCATCAGAATTAATCCAACGGCCTATTTTAGTGTCATCGACAAACTTGCTTATGTAGCTGTATATTCCCCCATCTATGTCGTATATGTATACTGTGAACAACAAAGGGCCCAACACTGACCCCTGTGGAACACCGTTTGTGACGGGTCCCCGCTCTGATTTCTTCCCATTTATGCAAATTTTGTTGCTTATCTCCCAACAACGGCTCTATCGATGAAAGACGCTCCTTCTCTATCGAGAGAAAAACGCTCCCTTTACAGAAGACGACGAAGAATTACTGAGCTCCTCAGGAACACTAGAATATCTGATACACGGAAGGAGGCGCAGACCACGGAAGTGGATACTATCGAACGTAAGTTAAAGGACTCTTACAGGAACCAGGAGAGACAGGAGGAGCTTAAAGCTATTAGTGAAATTTAAAAAAATTGGAAATATTTCTTTTCAGATGCCAAAAACAAGGCAAATATCACATCTAGTATCGGGCCCTTACTCAGACAGGATGGGACTTACACAGATGACAACAAGGAAATGAGTGAAATACTGAAATCTCAGTACAACTCTGTGTTTAGTGAGCCACTAATCAGTCTGAGGATCGACGATCCAAATGATTTCTTCATGAATGAGCCTCAAAACTCCATCAGTGTATGCCAGATTTCCGACATTACCCTAACTCCGATAAACTTTGAAAAAGCCATTGATAACATGCCCATGCACTCAGCCCAGGCCCAGACTCGTGGAACTCTGTGTTCATTAAGAACTGCAAGAAACCCCTCTCACGTGCCCTAAGTATATACTATGGAGAAGGGTCTAGACATGGGTGAAATTCCACAGTCACTTAAAACAACGGATATAGCCCCACTCCATAAAGATGGCAGCAAAGCATTAGCTAAGAACTATAGACCAATAGCTCTAACGTCCCACATCATAAAAATCTTTGAAAGAGTGCTAAGAAGCAAGATTGCAAACCACCTGGATTCCCAAAAACTGCTTAATCCAAGGCAACATGGGTTCGGGGCAGGTCGCTCCTGCCTCTCACAACTACTGGATCACTATGATATGACCTTGGATGCACTGGAAGAAAATCAGAATGCGATTAATACACACAGACCTTGAAAAAGCGTTTGACAAGTGCGATCATGGCGTAATAGTGCACAAAATACGTGCTAAAGAAATAACTGGCAAAGTGGGGAGATGTCTTTTCAACTTCCTAACCAATCGAACACAAAGAGTAGTGGTCAACAGAGTTAAATCGGAGGCTGCCATAGTGAAGAGCTCTGTTCCACAAGGCACAGTACTCACCCCCATCCTGTTCCTCCTCCTATCAGACGTAGAGATGTAACCCACAGCACCGTATCATCCTTTGCAGATGATACTAGGATCTGCATGAGGCTGTCATCTGCTGAGGACGCGGTTAACCTCCAAGAAGATATAAACAAAGTTTTCCAGTGGGCAACGGAAAACAATATGATGTTCATTAAGGGCAAATTCCAACTACTCCGTTATGGAAAATTGGAGGGGATAATGACTAGAACAGAGTATACTACAAACTCTGGCCATACAATAGAGCAGAAAAATAATGTAAGGGACCTGGGAGTAGTAATGTTTGAGGATCTCACTTTCAAGGATCACAACACTGCAACGATCACAAGTGCAAAGAAAATGATAGGATGGATAATGAGAACTTTCAGAACGAGAGATGCCAAGCCAATGATGATCCTTTTCAAATCACTTGTTCTCTCTAGGCTGGAATACTGCTGTACATTAACATCTCCGTTCAAAGCAGGTGAAATTGCAGATCTAGAGAGTGTACAGAGAACCTTTACTACACGTATAAGTTCCATCAAGCACCTTAACTACTGGGAACGCTTGGAAGCACATGACTTGTACTCGCTGGAACGCAGGAGAGAGAGATATATCATAATCTACACTTGAAAAATCCTGGAAGGAATGGTCCCGAATCTGCACACAGAAATCATTCCCTACGAAAGTAAAAGACTGGGCAGGCGATGCAAAATACCCCCAATTAAAAGTAGGGGCACCATTAGTACACTAAGAGAAAACATCATAAGTGCCCGGGGCCCAAGATTGTTCAACAGCCTCCCACCAAGCATAAGGACAATTACCAATAAATCCCTGACTGCCTTCAAGAGAGAGCTGGACAGATACCTAAAGTCAGTGCCGGATCAGCCGGGCTGTGGTTCATACGTTGGACTGCGTGTGGCCAGCAGTAGCAGCCTGGTTGATGAGGCCCTGATCCACCGGGAGGCCTGGTCGTGGACCGGGCCGCGGGGGCGTTGATCCCCAGAATAACCTCCAGGCAGGTAGGTAGACGTAGGAATTCTGTCAAAGGGCTCACTGACAATGAAGTTCATATACACATTATCTTATTCATTACCATGATCTACCTCAAATACTTTAATGAAAAAAGTTAGTTAATTAGTAAGTGTGGAAAATACTGTATATATTTTCCAGAAATACTGTAGTTATTAAATGTAAATAGATGGCCATACTGTATTTAAAATTTATGTAATCGAAAACGGGAAGCTGCGCCTGCGCAGAAGGGACAATCGCCATCTTGGTTTTGAATTGGATACAACGTTAATATAATGAGAAGAATTTTTCGTGCTCTAGAGGTTAAAATTGGACTGACACCTCTCAAATAGGAGGCGAAATTGTTGGATGTGCATTCCTGCATAACGTGAGATATCAGACGACTGGACAAGACATCTCCAGGAACTTCGGATAAGCTCTCTAAATTTGTGTATAATTCTGGCCAGTGTTTTCATAAATTTAGTTAGTGAGGCTTTTCTGAGTATGATACACATTAATCTCCAGTCAAATTGGTGAGTGATATTAAGATATATTTTCCTTCTGTTATGTAATTGTGTATATATATAACCATTTATTATTTTTAATATACAGTCCACAAATTTATATATTTACCAGCATTCCTGGTGTATGTATATTTCATTTAATTAATAGGTCCAGAGCAACTTGTGGATATGACAGTGGTAGGTATCGAAGGGGGACATTTTTGCGACCTAAGTGTCCCAAATTCTTACCTGGAGTTTACCTGG
>NC_091298.1:654021-680859 GCF_038502225.1 Cherax quadricarinatus | reverse complement strand
TAAGACAAGATAATCTCACAGTTAACAAAGGAAGAGAAAGTTAGCAGAGACAAAGTTAGTAGGGCTTAGTGAAGACTCGTAGGAGACACAGACCTGAAGACCACTGTACTAGAAGACACAGACCTGAAAACCACTGTACTAGAAGACACAGACCTGAAGACCACTGTACTAGAAGACACAGACCTAAGACCACTGTACTAGAAGACACAGACCTGAAGACCACTGTACTAGAAGACAGACCTGAAGACCACTGTACTAGAAGACACAGACCTGAAGACCACTGTACTAGAAGACAGACCTGAAGACCACTGTACTAGAAGACACAGACATGAAGACCACTGTACTAGAAGACACAGACCTGAAGACCACTGTACTAGAAGACACAGACCTGAAGACCACTGTACTAGAAGACACAGACCTAAGACCACTGTACTAGAAGACACAGACCTAAGACCACTGTACTAGAAGACACAGACCTAAGACCACTGTACTAGAAGACACAGACCTGAAGACCACTGTACTAGAAGACACAGACCTGAAGACCACTGTACTAGAAGACACAGACCTGAAGACCACTGTACTAGAAGACAGACCTGAAGACCACTGTACTAGAAGACACAGACCTGAAGACCACTGTACTAGAAGACAGACCTGAAGACCACTGTACTAGAAGACACAGACATGAAGACCACTGTACTAGAAGACACAGACCTGAAGACCACTGTACTAGAAGACACAGACCTGAAGACCACTGTACTAGAAGACAGACCTGAAAACCACTGTACTAGAAGATACAGACCTGAAGACCACTGTACTAGAAGACACAGACCTGAAGACCATTGTACTAGAAGACACAGACCTGAAGACCATTGTACTAGAAGACACAGACCTGAAGACTACTGTACTAGGAGACAGACATAAAGACCACTGTACTAGGAGACAGACATAAAGACCACTGTACTAGGAGACAGACATAAAGACCACTGTACTAGGAGACAGACATAAAGACCACTGTACTAGGAGACAGACATAAAGACCACTGTACTAGGAGACAGACATAAAGACCACTGTACTAGGAGACAGACATAAAGACCACTGTACTAGGAGACAGACATAAAGACCACTGTACTAGGAGACAGACATAAAGACCACTGTACTAGGAGACAGACATAAAGACCACTGTACTAGGAGACAGACATAAAGACCACTGTACTAGGAGACAGACATAAAGACCACTGTACTAGGAGACAGACATAAAGACCACTGTACTAGGAGACAGACATAAAGACCACTGTACTAGGAGACAGACATAAAGACCACTGTACTAGGAGACAGACATAAAGACCACTGTACTAGGAGACAGACATAAAGACCACTGTACTAGGAGACAGACATAAAGACCACTGTACTAGGAGACAGACATAAAGACCACTGTACTAGGAGACAGACATAAAGACCACTGTACTAGAAGACAGACCTGAAAACCACTGTACTAGAAGATACAGACCTGAAGACCACTGTACTAGAAGACACAGACCTGAAGACCATTGTACTAGAAGACACAGACCTGAAGACCATTGTACTAGAAGACACAGACCTGAAGACTACTGTACTAGGAGACAGACATAAAGACCACTGTACTAGGAGACAGACATAAAGACCACTGTACTAGGAGACAGACATAAAGACCACTGTACTAGGAGACAGACATAAAGACCACTGTACTAGGAGACAGACATAAAGACCACTGTACTAGGAGACAGACATAAAGACCACTGTACTAGGAGACAGACATAAAGACCACTGTACTAGGAGACAGACATAAAGACCACTGTACTAGGAGACAGACATAAAGACCACTGTACTAGGAGACAGACATAAAGACCACTGTACTAGGAGACAGACATAAAGACCACTGTACTAGGGGAGAGACATAAAGACCACTGTACTAGGAGACAGACATAAAGACCACTGTACTAGGAGACAGACATAAAGACCACTGTACTAGGAGACAGACATAAAGACCACTGTACTAGGAGACAGACATAAAGACCACTGTACTAGGAGACACAGACCACAAACACTTACACACTTATATATTTCTATCGTAGTTTTTATTTCCGGTAAAAAAAAATGAGACCAAACTAAAAAAACCAATAAAGAGGCAGCAATAAAAATTATTTTAAGTGAAGTTGGCGGCAGTAATGATGGTGAGGGGAAGTTGAGTCACTGATGACGCCTCAGCGGCAGTAATGATGGTGAGGGGAAGTTATTGAGTCACTGATGACGCCTCAGCGGCAGTAATGATGGTGAGGGGAAGTTATTGAGTCACTGATGACGCCTCAGCGGCAGTAATGATGGTGAGGGGAAGTTATTGAGTCACTGATGACGCCTCAGCGGCAGTAATGATGGTGAGGGGAAGTTATTGAGTCACTGATGACGCCTCAGCGGCAGTAATGATGGTGAGGGGAAGTTATTGAGTCACTGATGACGCCTCAGCGGCAGTAATGATGGTGAGGGGAAGTTATTGAGTCACTGATGACGCCTCAGCGGCAGTAATGATGGTGAGGGGAAGTTATTGAGTCACTGATGACGCCTCAGCGGCAGTAATGATGGTGAGGGGAAGTTATTGAGTCACTGATGACGCCTCAGCGGCAGTAATGATGGTGAGGGGAAGTTATTGAGTCACTGATGACGCCTCAGCGGCAGTAATGATGGTGAGGGGAAGTTATTGAGTCACTGATGACGCCTCAGCGGCAGTAATGATGGTGAGGGGAAGTTATTGAGTCACTGATGACGCCTCAGCGGCAGTAATGATGGTGAGGGGAAGTTATTGAGTCACTGATGACGCCTCAGCGGCAGTAATGATGGTGAGGGGAAGTTATTGAGTCACTGATGACGCCTCAGCGGCAGTAATGATGGTGAGGGGAAGTTATTGAGTCACTGATGACGCCTCAGCGGCAGTAATGATGGTGAGGGGAAGTTATTGAGTCACTGATGACGCCTCAGCGGCAGTAATGATGGTGAGGGGAAGTTATTGAGTCACTGATGACGCCTCAGCGGCAGTAATGATGGTGAGGGGAAGTTATTGAGTCACTGATGACGCCTCAGCGGCAGTAATGATGGTGAGGGGAAGTTATTGAGTCACTGATGACGCCTCAGCGGCAGTAATGATGGTGAGGGGAAGTTATTGAGTCACTGATGACGCCTCAGCGGCAGTAATGATGGTGAGGGGAAGTTATTGAGTCACTGATGACGCCTCAGCGGCAGTAATGATGGTGAGGGGAAGTTATTGAGTCACTGATGACGCCTCAGCGGCAGTAATGATGGTGAGGGGAAGTTATTGAGTCACTGATGACGCCTCAGCGGCAGTAATGATGGTGAGGGGAAGTTATTGAGTCACTGATGACGCCTCAGCGGCAGTAATGATGGTGAGGGGAAGTTATTGAGTCACTGATGACGCCTCAGCGGCAGTAATGATGGTGAGGGGAAGTTATTGAGTCACTGATGACGCCTCAGCGGCAGTAATGATGGTGAGGGGAAGTTATTGAGTCACTGATGACGCCTCAGCGGCAGTAATGATGGTGAGGGGAAGTTATTGAGTCACTGATGACGCCTCAGCGGCAGTAATGATGGTGAGGGGAAGTTATTGAGTCACTGATGACGCCTCAGCGGCAGTAATGATGGTGAGGGGAAGTTATTGAGTCACTGATGACGCCTCAGCGGCAGTAATGATGGTGAGGGGAAGTTATTGAGTCACTGATGACGCCTCAGCGGCAGTAATGATGGTGAGGGGAAGTTATTGAGTCACTGATGACGCCTCAGCGGCAGTAATGATGGTGAGGGGAAGTTATTGAGTCACTGATGACGCCTCAGCGGCAGTAATGATGGTGAGGAGAAGTTGAGTCACTGATGAGGGCAGTAATGATGGTGAGGGGAAGTTATTGAGTCACTGATGACGCCTCAGCGGCAGTAATGATGGTGAGGGGAAGTTATTGAGTCACTGATGACGCCTCAGCGGCAGTAATGATGGTGAGGGGAAGTTATTGAGTCACTGATGACGCCTCAGCGGCAGTAATGATGGTGAGGGGAAGTTATTGAGTCACTGATGACGCCTCAGCGGCAGTAATGATGGTGAGGGGAAGTTATTGAGTCACTGATGACGCCTCAGCGGCAGTAATGATGGTGAGGGGAAGTTATTGAGTCACTGATGACGCCTCAGCGGCAGTAATGATGGTGAGGGGAAGTTATTGAGTCACTGATGACGCCTCAGCGGCAGTAATGATGGTGAGGGGAAGTTATTGAGTCACTGATGACGCCTCAGCGGCAGTAATGATGGTGAGGGGAAGTTGAGTCACTGATGACGCCTCAGCGGCAGTAATGATGGTGAGGGGAAGTTATTGAGTCACTGATGACGCCTCAGCGGCAGTAATGATGGTGAGGGGAAGTTATTGAGTCACTGATGACGCCTCAGCGGCAGTAATGATGGTGAGGGGAAATTATTGAGTCACTGATGACGCCTCAGCGGCAGTAATGATGGTGAGGGGAAATTATTGAGTCACTGATGACGCCTCAGCGGCAGTAATGATGGTGAGGGGAAGTTGAGTCACTGATGACGCCTCAGCGGCAGTAATGATGGTGAGGGGAAGTTGAGTCACTGATGACGCCTCAGCGGCAGTAATGATGGTGAGGGGAAATTATTGAGTCACTGATGACGCCTCAGCGGCAGTAATGATGGTGAGGGGAAATTATTGAGTCACTGATGACGCCTCAGCGGCAGTAATGATGGTGAGGGGAAATTATTGAGTCACTGATGACGCCTCAGCGGCAGTAATGATGGTGAGGGGAAATTATTGAGTCACTGATGACGCCTCAGCGGCAGTAATGATGGTGAGGGGAAGTTATTGAGTCACTGATGACGCCTCAGCGGCAGTAATGATGGTGAGGGGAAATTATTGAGTCACTGATGACGCCTCAGCGGCAGTAATGATGGTTATTGAGGGGAATTGACTTGATTGACTCACTGATGACGCCTCAGCGGCAGTAATGATGGTGAGGGGAAATTATTGACTCACTGATGACGCCTCAGCGGCAGTAATGATGGTGAGGGGAAATTATTGAGTCACTTGACTCACTGATGACGCCTCAGCGGCAGTAATGATGGTGAGGGGAAATTATTGACTCACTGATGACGCCTCAGCGGCAGTAATGATGGTGAGGGGAAATTATTGAGTCACTGATGACGCCTCAGCGGCAGTAATGATGGTGAGGGGAAATTATTGAGTCACTGATGACGCCTCAGCGGCAGTAATGATGGTGAGGGGAAATTATTGAGTCACTGATGACGCCTCAGCGGCAGTAATGAAATTATGGATGAGGGCAGTAAGTGGTGAGGGGAAATTATTGAGTCACTGAGTCACTGATGAAGACGCCTCAGCGGCAGTATGATGGTGAATGGATGAGGGCAGTAATGATGGTGAGGGGAAGTTGAGTCACTTGAGTCACTGATGACTGATGAAGACTCCTCAGCGGCAGTAATGATGGTGAGGGGAAGTTGAGTCACTGATGACGCCTCAGCGGCAGTAATGATGGTGAGGGGAAGTTGAGTCACTGATGAAGACGCCTCAGCGGCAGTAATGATGGTGAGGGGAAGTTGAGTCACTGATGAAGACTCCTCAGCGGCAGTAATGATGGTGAGGGGAAGTTGAGTCACTGATGAAGACTCCTCAGCGGCAGTAATGATGGTGAGGGGAAGTTGAGTCACTGATGAAGACTCCTCAGCGGCAGTAATGATGGTGAGGGGAAGTTGAGTCACTGATGAAGACGCCTCAGCGGCAGTAATGATGGTGAGGGGAAGTTATTGAGTCACTGATGACGCCTCAGCGGCAGTAATGATGGTGAGGGGAAGTTGAGTCACTGATGAAGACTCCTCAGCTCTAATCATAAGTTGTCTCAGCTGAGACAACTTGACCACTTCTTAAGTCACTTCATATCTTTACAAATCCTTCACAAGCTCTGTATAAGCGATGCTGCTTTAACAGTGTGATGAAAATGGTTTAGAAACCGACATTTTGTGAATCTTTAGTGAGGAAACGTTCCGCCAGCCAGTGACTTATTCAGTCTAATACAGAGAACAGTGAAAGATGAGGAGTTTGAGGTAATCTTCCACTGTTCTTCTCTGTATTGGACTAAACAAGTCACTGGATGGCGAAGCATTTTCTCAGTAAAGATTCTCCAGTGTTGAACAAGTGTCTCATACTTTAACAATGCATTAAAACTGCTGTACAGTCACCTCTCTTATAACATGCCTATGTACAGCTGCGATGTTTTTTGTGAACGCCATTGATAAACTTTATCCAAAATTGAAAAGCTGATGTTAAAACCTTCGTAGTACACGCTATTCAATTCTTTCAAGCGCATTAACAATGAATCACAGTATACGGAGGAGTTGTATGAGAAAGCTGACTATAATTCCTACCAGCGCCTCCACCAATGTTGACACTTCTCTCGTTTTTTACAAATTCCTCAAAAAAAAAAAAAAGACGTAAACTCACATTGGATCTCTTTAAATAGTGTTGGGAGACTTTTGTTGTTGTTGTGAACTACAAGTTGATGTGTGTTAACACGCTGTGTTGATTCTACCTTGATGGTGCATCTCACCTTGATGGTGCATCTCACCTTGATGGTGCATCCCACCTTGATGGTGCATCTCACCTTGATGGTGCATCCCACCTTGATGGTGCATCTCACCTTGATGGTGCATCCCACCTTGATGGTGCATCCCACCTTGATGGTGCATCTCACTTTGAAGGTGCATCTCACCTTGATGGTGCATCTCACCTTGATGGTGCATCTCACCTTGATGGTGCATCCCACCTTGATGGTGCATCTCACCTTGGTGGTGCATCTCACCTTGATGGTGCATCTCACTTTGAAGGTGCATCTCACCTTGATGGTGCATCTCACCTTGATGGTGCATCTCACCTTGAAGGTGCATCCCACCTTGAAGACGCCTTGAAGGTGCATCCCACCTTGATGGTGCATCTCACCTTGAAGGTGCATCTCACCTTGATGGTGCATCTCACCTTGAAGGTGCATCTCACCTTGATGGTGCATCTCACCTTGATGGTGCATCTCACCTTGATGGTGCATCCCACCTTGATGGTGCATCTCACCTTGATGGTGCATCTCACCTTGATGGTGCATCTCACCTTGAAGGTGCATCTCACCTTGATGGTGCATCTCACCTTGATGGTGCATCTCACCTTGATGGTGCATCTCACCTTGATGGTGCATCTCACCTTGATGGTGCATCTCACCTTGATGGTGCATCTCACCTTGAAGGTGCATCTCACCTTGATGGTGCATCTCACCTTGAAGGTGCATCCCACCTTGAAGACGCCTTGAAGGTGCATCCCACCTTGAAGACGCCTTGAAGGTGCATCCCACCTTGAAGACGCCTTGAAGGTGCATCCCACCTTGAAGACGCCTTGAAGGTGCATCTCACCTTGAAAGATTCAAGCGTCTTATAGGATCACACTTCAGTAAGTGTACATTGTATCCATGGTAAGTCTCCTCAGACACCGTCAAAGACTAACTCTACTGGAGTACAATAGCCTCTCTTATAAAGCTCCTCAGTAAAGTATAATCTATTGTAAATGTGCCAGCAAAACTACATCTAATATACAATAGTGTATATTCTCACGGCCTTTCCATCAACTGTTCAATTTTGGATGTAGTTTTTCAATCACATTTTGTGAACACTGGAGCTGTATAGAGGGATGACTGGTACATAGTTTGGTCCGTCAGTACTCAACAATGACTGGTACATAGTTTGGTCCGTCAGTACTCATCAATGACTGGTACATAGTTTGATTCGTCAGTACTCATCAATGACTGGTACATAGTTTGATTCGTCAGTACTCATCAATGACTGGTACATAGTTTGGTCCGTCAGTACTCATCAATGACTGGTACATAGTTTGGTCCGTCAGTACTCAACAATGACTGGTACATAGTTTGGTCCGTCAGTACTCAACAATGACTGGTACATAGTTTGGTCCGTCAGTACTCATCAATGACTGGTACATAGTTTGGTCCGTCAGTACTCATCAATGACTGGTACATAGTTTGGTCCGTCAGTACTCATCAATGACTGGTACATAGTTTGATTCGTCAGTACTCATCAATGACTGGTACATAGTTTGATTCGTCAGTACTCATACAATGACTGGTAGTATAGTTTGGTCCAGTACTCATCAGTACATACTCAGTACTCATCAATGACTGGTACATAGTTTGGTCCGTCAGTACTCAACAATGACTGGTACATAGTTTGGTACTCAACAATGACTGGTACGTCAGTACTCATCAATGACTGGTACATAGTTTGGTCCGTCAGTACTCATCAATGACTGGTACATAGTTTGGTCCGTCAGTACTCATCAATGACTGGTACATAGTTTGGTCCGTCAGTACTCAACAATGACTGGTACATAGTTTGATTCGTCAGTACTCATCAATGACTGGTACATAGTTTGATCCGTCAGTACTCATCAATGACTGGTACATAGTTTGGTCCGTCAGTACTCATCAATGACTGGTACATAGTTTGATTCGTCAGTACTCATCAATGACTGGTACATAGTTTGATCCGTCAGTACTCATCAATGACTGGTACATAGTTTGATCCGTCAGTACTCATCAATGACTGGTACATAGTTTGATTCGTCAGTACTCATCAATGACTGGTACATAGTTTGATCCGTCAGTACTCATCAATGACTGGTACATAGTTTGGTCCGTCAGTACTCATCAAAGACTGGTACATAGTTTGGTCCGTCAATGACTGGTACATACTCATCAATGACTGGTACATAGTTTGATTCGTCAGTACTCATCAATGACTGGTAGTTCACTCATCAATGACTGGTACATAGTTTGGTCCGTCAGTACTCATCAATGATCCGTCAGTACTCATCAATGACTGGTACATAGTTTGATTCGTCAGTACTCATCAATGACTGGTGCATAGTTTGATCCGTCAGTACTCATCAATGACTGGTACATAGTTTGATTCGTCAGTACTCATCAATGACTGGTACATAGTTTGATCCGTCAGTACTCATCAATGACTGGTGCATAGTTTGATCCGTCAGTACTCATCAATGACTGGTGCATAGTTTGATCCGTCAGTACTCATCAATGACTGGTACATAGTTTGATCCGTCAGTACTCATCAATGACTGGTACATAGTTTGATCCGTCAGTACTCATCAATGACTGGTGCATAGTTTGATCCGTCACTCATCAATGACTGGTACATAGTTTGATCCGTCAGTACTCATCAATGACTGGTACATAGTTTGATCCGTCACTCATCAATGACTGGTACATAGTTTGATCCGTCAGTACTCATCAATGACTGGTACATAGTTTGATCCGTCAGTACTCATCAATGACTGGTACATAGTTTGATCCGTCAGTACTCATCAATGACTGGTACATAGTTTGATCCGTCAGTACTCATCAATGACTGGTACATAGTTTGGTCCGTCAGTACTCATCAATGACTGGTACATAGTTTGATCCGTCAGTACTCATCAATGACTGGTACATAGTTTGGTCCGTCAGTACTCATCAATGACTGGTACATAGTTTGGTCCGTCAGTACTCATCAATGACTGGTACATAGTTTGATCCGTCAGTACTCATCAATGACTGGTACATAGTTTGGTCCGTCAGTACTCATCAATGACTGGTACATAGTTTGATCCGTCAGTACTCATCAATGACTGGTACATAGTTTGATCCGTCAGTACTCATCAATGACTGGTACATAGTTTGATCCGTCAGTACTCATCAATGACTGGTACATAGTTTGGTCCGTCAGTACTCATCAATGACTGGTACATAGTTTGATCCGTCAGTACTCATCAATGACTGGTACATAGTTTGATCCGTCAGTACTCATCAATGACTGGTACATAGTTTGATCCGTCAGTACTCATCAATGACTGGTACATAGTTTGATCCGTCAGTACTCATCAATGACTGGTGCATAGTTTGATCCGTCAGTACTCATCAATGAGTAGTTGATGTTATAACAAGATATAACGTGGAGAATACTTTGTCAATTTAAGGATACTGAGTTAAATGTAAGATTAAGTGAGGAAGTGATATTAACCTTACTCAACTTAACGTTAAATATTATTTATAAGTCCAAGAAAGAAGCGCTTGTAGTATATATACTGACGGTAATACCAGCAGCAACAACAACAGCAGAGGCAGCAGACACAGGGGAGGCAGCAGCAACAACAACAGAGGCAGCAACAACAACAGCAGAGGCAGCAGACACAGGGGAGGCAGCAGCAATAACAGCATAGGGAGCAGACACAGGGGAGGCAGCAGCAATAACAGCAGAGGCAGCAGACACAGAGGAGGCAGCAGCAATAACAGCAGAGGCAGCAGACACAGGGGAGGCAGCAGCAATAACAGCAGAGGCAGCAGACACAGGGGAGGCAGCAGCAATAACAGCAGAGGGAGCAGACACAGGGGAGGCAGCAGCAATAACAGCAGAGGCAGCAGCAATAACAGCAGAGGGAGCAGACACAGGGGAGGCAGCAGCAATAACAGCAGAGGCAGCAGCAATAACAGCAGAGGCAGCAACAACAACAGAGGCAGCAACAACAACAGAGGCAGCAACAACAACAGAGGCAGCAGGAGCAGTAACAGAAGTAGCAACAGTGATGTCAGTTCGTCGCCTCGAAGGGCTTAAAGTGATGGAGATTTCCTCCCTTTACCCTCTCTCTCCCTCTGTCTCTTACCCTCCCTCTCCCTGTCTCTTACCCTCCCTCTCCCTCTGTCTCTTACCCTCCCTCTCCCGGTCTCTTACCCTCCCTTTCCCTCTGTCTCTTACCCTCCCTCTCCCTGTCTCTTTCCCTCCCTCTCCCTCTGTCTCTTACCCTCCCTCTCCCTGTCTCTTACCCTCCCTCTCCCTCTGTCTCTTACCCTCCCTCTCCCGGTCTCTTACCCTCCCTTTCCCTCTGTCTCTTACCCTCCCTCTCCTTGTCTCTTACCCTCCCTCTCCCGGTCTCTTACCCTCCCTCTCCCTCTGTCTCTTACCCTCCCTCTCCGTGTCTCTTACCCTCCCTCTCCCTGTATCTTACCCTCCCTCTCCCTGTCTCTTACCCTCCCTCTCCCTCTGTCTCTTTCCCTCCCTCTCCCTCTGTCTCTTGCCCTCCCTCTCCCTCTGTCTCTTATCCTCCCTCTGTCTCTTACCCTCCCTCTCCCTCTGTCTCTTATCCTCCCTCTCCCTCTGTATCTTACCCTCCCTCTCCCTCAGTCTCTTATCCTCCCTCTCCCTCTGTCTCTTACCCTCCCTCTCCTTCTTATCCTCCCTCTCCCTCTCTCTCTTATCCTCCCTCTCCCTCTGTTTCTTACCCTCCCTCTCCCTCTTACCCTCCCTCCTAACTCTTCACCTTCTCTCCCTCTTCCTTCTCCTAGTGTCTTCACTCTCCTAGTGGTACAGGTACCTGTACCTGGTGGTACAGGCACCTGGTGGTACAGGCACCTGGTGGTACCTGGTGGCATCTGGTGGTACAGGCACCTGGTGGTACCTGGTGGTATAGGCACCTGGTGGTACCTGGTGGTACAGGCACCTGGTGGTACCTGGTGGTACCTGGTGGTACCTGGTGGTACCTGGTGGCACCTGGTGGTACCTGGTGGCACCTGGTGGTACCTGGTGGCACCTGGTGGTACCTGGTGGCACGTGGTGGTACCTGGTGGCACCTGATGGCACCTGATGGCACCTGGTGGCACCTGGTGGCACCTGGTGGTACCTGGTGGCACCTGGTGGTACCTGGTGGCACCTGGTGGTACCTGGTGGCACCTGATGGCACCTGGTGGCACCTGGTGGCACCTGGTGGCACCTGGTGGTACCTGGTGGCACCTGGTGGCACCTGGTGGCACCTGGTGGTACCTGGTGTCCTTCCCTAGTGTCAATCATCACCTCAATAAAATTACTTTACTGGAATTCCGAGTTTGTTCACTCCCGCCTCCGCCCACACTGCCCCTTCCTTCCTTCCCTCGCTCTCCCGCCTCCGCCCACACTGCCCCTTCCTTCCTTCCCTCGCTCTCCCTCTCCGCCCACACTGCCCCTTCCTTCCTTCCCTCGCTCTCCCTCTCCGCCCACACTGCCCCTTCCTTCCTTCCTTCCCTCGCTCTCCCTCTCCGCCCACACTGCCCCTTCCTTCCTTCCCTCGCTCTCCCTCTCCTCCCACACTGCCCCTTCCTTCCTTCCTTCCCTCGCTCTCCCTCTCCGCCCACACTGCCCCTTCCTTCCTTCCCTCGCTCTCCCTCTCCTCCCACACTGCCCCTTCCTTCCTTCCTTCCCTCGCTCTCCCTCTCCGCCCACACTGCCCCTTCCTTCCTTCCCTCGCTCTCCCTCTCCGCCCACACTGCCCCTTCCTTCCTTCCCTCGCTCTCCCTCTCCGCCCACACTGCCCCTTCCTTCCTTCCTTCCCTCGCTCTCCCTCTCCGCCCACACTGCCCCTTCCTTCCTTCCTTCCCTCGCTCTCCCTCTCCGCCCACACTGCCCCTTCCTTCCTTCCTTCCCTCGCTCTCCCTCTCCTCCCACACTGCCCCTTCCTTCCTTCCTTCCCTCGCTCTCCCTCTCCGCCCACACTGCCCCTTCCTTCCTTCCCTCGCTCTCCCTCTCCTCCCACACTGCCCCTTCCTTCCTTCCTTCCCTCGCTCTCCCTCTCCGCCCACACTGCCCCTTCCTTCCTTCCCTCGCTCTCCCTCTCCGCCCACACTGCCCCTTCCTTCCTTCCCTCGCTCTCCCTCTCCGCCCACACTGCCCCTTCCTTCCTTCCTTCCCTCGCTCTCCCTCTCCGCCCACACTGCCCCTTCCTTCCTTCCTTCCCTCGCTCTCCCTCTCCTCCCACACTGCCCCTTCCTTCCTTCCTTCCCTCGCTCTCCCTCTCCGCCCACACTGCCCCTTCCTTCCTTCCCTCGCTCTCCCTCTCCTCCCACACTGCCCCTTCCTTCCTTCCTTCCCTCGCTCTCCCTCTCCGCCCACAATGCCCCTTCCTTCCTTCCCTCGCTCTCCCTTTCCGCCCACACTGCCCCTTCCTTCATTCCTTCGCTCTCCCTCTCCGCCCACACTGCCCCTTCCTTCCTTCCTTCCTTCCCTCGCTCTCCCTCTCCGCCCACACTGCCCCTTCCTTCCTTCCTTCCCTCGCTCTCCCTCTCCGCCCACACTGCCCCTTCCTTCCTTCCCTCGCTCTCCCTCTCCTCCCACACTGCCCCTTCCTTCCTTCCTTCCCTCGCTCTCCCTCTCCGCCCACACTGCCCCTTCCTTCCTTCCTTCCCTCGCTCTCCCTCTCCGCCCACACTGCCCCTTCCTTCCTTCCTTCCCTCGCTCTCCCTCTCCCCCCACACTGCCCCTTCCTTCCTTCCCCCCCTCGCTCTCCCTCTCCGCCCACACTGCCCCTTACGCCCTTCCGAACCTCGCTCTCCCTCTCCGCCCACACTGCCCCTTCCTTCCTTCCTTCCCTCGCTCTCCCTCTCCGCCCACACTGCCCCTTCCTTCCTTCCTTCCCTCGCTCTCCCTCTCCGCCCACACTGCCCCTTCCTTCCTTCCTTCCCTCGCTCTCCCTCTCCGCCCACACTGCCCCTTCCTTCCTTCCTTCCCTCGCTCTCCCTCTCCGCCCACACTGCCCCTTCCTTCCTTCCTTCCCTCGCTCTCCCTCTCCGCCCACACTGCCCCTTCCTTCCTTCCCTCGCTCTCCCTCTCCGCCCACACTGCCCCTTCCTTCCTTCCCTCGCTCTCCCTCTCCGCCCACACTGCCCCTTCCTTCCTTCCCTCGCTCTCCCTCTCCGCCCACACTGCCCTTTCCTTCCTTCCCTCGCTCTCCCTCTCCGCCCACACTGCCCCTTCCTTCCTTCCCTCGCTCTCCCTCTCCGCCCACACTGCCCCTTCCTTCCTTCCCTCGCTCTCCCTCTCCGCCCACACTGCCCCTTCCTTCCGTCCCTCGCTCTCCCTCTCCGCCCACACTGCCCCTTCCTTCCTTCCCTCGCTCTCCCTCTCCGCCCACACTGCCCATTCCTTCCTTCCCGCGCTCTCCCTCTCCGCCCACACTGCCCCTTCCTTCCTTCCCTCGCTCTCCCTCTCCGCCCACACTGCCCCTTCCTTCCTTCCTTCCCTCGCTCTCCCTCTCCTCCCACACTGCCCCTTCCTTCCTTCCTTCCCTCGCTCTCCCTCTCCGCCCACACTGCCCCATCATTCCTTCCCTCGCTCTCCCTCTCCGCCCACACTGCCCCTTCCTTCCTTCCTTCCCTCGCTCTCCCTCTCCTCCCACACTGCCCCTTCCTTCCTTCCTTCCCTCGCTCTCCCTCTCCGCCCACACTGCCCCTTCCTTCCTTCCCTCGCTCTCCCTCTCCGCCCACACTGCCCTTTCCTTCCTTCCCTCGCTCTCCCTCTCCGCCCACACTGCCCCTTCCTTCCATCCCTCGCTCTTCCTCTTCGCCCACACTGCCCCTTCCTTCCTTCCTTCCCTCTCCGCCCACACTGCCCCTTCCTTCCTTCCCTCGCTCTCCCTCTCCGCCCACACTGCCCCTTCCTTCCTTCGCTCTCCCTCTCCGCCCACACTGCCCCTTCCTTCCTTCCCTCGCTCTCCCTCTCCGCCCACACTGCCCCTTCCTTCCTTCCCTCGCTCTCCCTCTCCGCCCACACTGCCCCTTCCTTCCTTCCTTCCCTCGCTCTCCCTCTCCGCCCACACAGCCCCTTCCTTCCTTCCTTCCCTCGCTCTCCCTCTCCGCCCACACTGCCCCTTCCTTCCTTCCCTCGCTCTCCCTCTCCTCCCACACTGCCCCTTCCTTCCTTCCTTCCCTCGCTCTCCCTCTCCGCCCACACTGCCCCTTCCTTCCTTCCTTCCCTCGCTCTCCCTCTCCGCCCATGTTGCAACCCCTGAATGGGTTACAATGATTTTTATGTATATATGTAATGTATATTATCTTTTCATATAATTTTATATTGCTTATATTTGCGATAATAGCTAAATCGTAAATGTATGACTTTATATTATTATTTGACTTTTATATTGTTATTTAGCTTATGTTGTTAGGATGTATATAAAATGTGCTCAGTTAGGCTTGATTGTCAAACTACTGTAATTATCGCTTGTCGCTCGTTATACTGCCGGCTTCTGAGCTGCAGTTGTCCACGTAGCTATCACGTGATCGAGGGGGGGGTGTCCTCACCTCTAGTGAAGTAGTCAGTCTGCTGGAGACTCGCTTGCTGGTTGGACAGATTGTCTGTCTCATTATTCTTGTTAGTTCTGTAGAACTTTGTTCACAGAACATTGTAAAGACTTAGTGATTTTCGACGTTGTACTGAGGTTGTGTGTCACATAGACACTCTGAACATCTCAGGTCCTTAGCTATAGCTTCTGACCTAATTTTGTACTGGTTTCTGTGCATTGTCACAGTCGAGTTTTCCTATGCTGAACGAAGATTCAGTATTATGGGAGTTTTGTAACTTTGGTGGAGGATCTGCTGATGGTCCCTACTTAGTGTCGTTATATTATCTCCTTGATCCTGATTGTGTCGCAGTCGCATATTGCATTGCTATTGGGCTTAGCATTCTTTGTTGTTCAAGCAGACTGTTCGGGTTGCCAGTCGGTCAAGAAGTTAGTTTATTTGAGGACTTTGTCAGTCACTTGTTTAAGTCTTATTCGAGTCTTGAGACATAGCTAACTACTTAAGAGCACTTACACGCATACACACACTTGTACATATTTGTAATATCTTATTAAATGTTAATGTACCTGACGGTACTTAAGTATTATAAATGTGATATGTGCTTTCAGCACAATAATATTGAACTCGAGAGATTGATTTTATTTTGATTGCTGTAATTAATTTACTTTGATAATATACCTCTAGACAACTTACTACTTAATAAATTTATTAAATTTTAATTTCTCTAGTTAGTAGCCTACCAGTTGTAATCCTAAAGCACTATTGAACCATACTGAATTTCAATGGATAATTGGACAAGGATACTGACTACTTGTTACGAAAACCCAGTAACAGGCTGGATACTAGAAGGGCTGTCCTTTCTAGTATTCACTGGAGATCTCTAAGCTTTTAGAATCGCGTTTTTTGTAACAGCCCACACTGCCCCTTCCTTCCTTCCTTCCCTCGCTCTCCCTCTCCGCCCACACTGCCCCTTCCTTCCTTCCTTCCCTCGCTCTCCCTCTCCGCCCACACTGCCCCTTCCTTCCTTCCTTCCCTCGCTCTCCCTCTCCGCCCACACTGCCCCTTCCTTCCTTCCTTCCCTCGCTCTCCCTCTCCGCCCACACTGCCCCTTCCTTCCTTCCTTCCCTCGCTCTCCCTCTCCGCCCGCACTGACCCTTCCTTCCTTCCTTCCTTCCCTCGCTCTCCCTCTCCGCCCACACTGCCCCTTCCTTCCTTCCTTCCCTCGCTCTCCCTCTCCGCCCACACTGCCCCTTCCTTCCTTCCTTCCCTCGCTCTCCCTCTCCGCCCACACTGCCCCTTCCTTCCTTCCCTCGCTCTCCCTCTCCGCCCACACTGCCCCTTCCTTCCTTCCCTCGCTCTCCCTCTCCGCCCACACTGCCCCTTCCTTCCTTCCCTCGCTCTCCCTCTCCGCCCACACTGCCCTTTCCTTCCTTCCCTCGCTCTCCCTCTCCGCCCACACTGCCCCTTCCTTCCTTCCCTCGCTCTCCCTCTCCGCCCACACTGCCCCTTCCTTCCTTCCCTCGCTCTCCCTCTCCGCCCACACTGCCCCTTCCTTCCTTCCCTCGCTCTCCCTCTCCGCCCACACTGCCCCTTCCTTCCTTCCCTCGCTCTCCCTCTCCGCCCACACTGCCCCTTCCTTCCTTCCCTCGCTCTCCCTCTCCGCCCACACTACCCCTTCCTTCCTTCCCTCGCTCTCCCTCTCCGCCCACACTGCCCCTTCCTTCCTTCCTTCCCTCGCGCTCACACCCCTCCCACACACCCCCTTCCTTCCTTCCTTCCCTCGCTCTCCCTCTCCGCCCACACTGCACCTTCCTTCCTTCCCTCGCTCTCCCTCTCCGCCCACACTGCCCCTTCCTTCCTTCCTTCCCTCGCTCTCCCTCTCCTCCCACACTGCCCCTTCCTTCCTTCCTTCCCTCGCTCTCCCTCTCCGCCCACACTGCCCTTTCCGTCCTTCCCTCGCTCTCCCTCTCCGCCCACACTGCCCTTTCCTTCCTTCCCTCGCTCTCCCTCTCCGCCCACAATGCCCCTTCCTTCCTTCCCTCGCTCTCCCTTTCCGCCCACACTGCCCCTTCCTTCCTTCCTTCCCTCTCCGCCCACACTGCCCCTTCCTTCCTTCCCTCGCTCTCCCTCTCCGCCCACACTGCCCCTTCCTTCCTTCGCTCTCCCTCTCCGCCCACACTGCCCCTTCCTTCCTTCCTTCCCTAGCTCTCCCTCTCCGCCCACACTGCCCCTTCCTTCCTTCCTTCCCTCGCTCTCCCTCTCCACCCACACTGCCCCTTCCTTCCTTCCCTCGCTCTCCCTCTCCGCCCACACTGCCCCTTCCTTCCTTCCCTCGCTCTCCCTCTCCGCCCACACTGCCCCTTCCTTCCTTCCTTCCCTCGCTCTCCCTCTCCGCCCACACTGCCCCTTCCTTCCTTCGCTCTCCCTCTCCGCCCACACTGCCCCTTCCTTCCTTCCTTACCTCGCTCTCCCTCTCCGCCCACACTGCCCCTTCCTTCCTTCCCTCGCTCTCCCTCTCCGCCCACACTGCCCCTTCCTTCCTTCCTTACCTCGCTCTCCCTCTCCGCCCACACTGCCCCTTCCTTCCTTCCCTCGCTCTCCCTCTCCGCCCACACTGCCCCTTCCTTCCTTCCTTCCCTCGCTCTCCCTTTCCGCCCACACTGCCCCTTCCTTCCTTCGCTCTCCCTCTCCGCCCACACTGCCCCTTCCTTCCTTCCTTACCTCGCTCTCCCTCTCCGCCCACACTGCCCCTTCCTTCCTTCCCTCGCTCTCCCTCTCCGCCCACACTGCCCCTTCCTTCCTTCCTTCCCTCGCTCTCCCTCTCTTCCTCCCTCCTCTCAGTCTCCCTCTCACTATAATTTGATCTCTCATTCTCACAATCACTCCACAGGAGAATAATTTAATACTATTGTTTGGTTAAATATGTTCACCTTGAAAGCATCTGTCTGACCTAGTGACCTCTCCAGCCCTCTCTACCTCATCTTCCCTCTCATTTTCCCTCCCTCTCTCCCTCCCTCCCTCCCTCCAGCACCGTGCATCAGCAACTACTCACATTACACTCGACAAGTGTAGCTTTCAAAGATAAATTTTACTACCCCTGTGATGGATAACAGAGATGGCAGGTAGGGCGAGTGGTGGAGGAATTATAACTAGAGGGAGAGGGAGAGAGGTAAGAAGGAAAGGTAGCGACAGACAAATAATTTATAAGAATGGGAAAGAAGGAAGGTAGGAAAGAAGAGAGGAAAGAAGACAGGGAGGAAGGGAGGAAATAATATAGGAATTAAGGGGAGATAATTGGTAAAACTGGGACGGAAAGAAGGAAGGATAGAAAGGAATGAAGAATGGGAGGAAGGTAAGGAAGGAAGGAAGGAAGGAAGGAAGGAAGGAAGGAAGGAAGATGAGAGGGACAATGAGAGGATACACAGACACTGCGTTACCAAACTTCCGTAAATATCAATTCCTTTAAATCTTATTTATTTGATTCTGCTGTCAGTCATGTTTAGTAAGAGCGTACATAGTTGTACACAAGCTTAAGAGCGTACATAGTTGTACACAAGCTTAAGAGCGTACATAGTTGTACACAAGCTTAAGAGCGTACATAGTTGTACACAAGCTTAAGAGCGTACATAGTTGTACACAAGCTTAAGAGCGTACATAGTTGTACACAAGCTTAAGAGCGTACATAGTTGTACACACACAAGCTTAAGAGCGTACATAGTTGTACACAAGCTTAAGAGCGTACATAGTTGTACACACACAAGCTTAAGAGCGTACATAGTTGTACACACACAAGCTTAAGAGCGTACATAGTTGTACACACACAAGCTTAAGAGCGTACATAGTTGTACACACACAAGCTTAAGAGCGTACATAGTTGTACACACACAAGCTTAAGAGCGTACATAGGTGTACACACACAAGCTTAAGAGCGTACATAGTTGTACACACACAAGCTTAAGAGCGTACATAGTTGTACACACACAAGCTTAAGAGCGTACATAGTTGTACACACACAAGCTTAAGAGCGTACATAGTTGTACACACACAAGCTTAAGAGCGTACATAGTTGTACACACACAAGCTTAAGAGCGTACATAGTTGTACACACACAAGCTTAAGAGCGTACATAGTTGTACACACACAAGCTTAAGAGCGTACATAGGTGTACACACACAAACTTAAGAGCGTACATAGTTGTACACACACAAGCTTAAGAGCGTACATAGTTGTACACACACAAGCTTAAGAGCGTACATAGTTGTACACACACAAGCTTAAGAGCGTACATAGGTGTACACACACAAGCTTAAGAGCGTACATAGTTGTACACACACAAGCTTAAGAGCGTACATAGTTGTACACACACAAGCTTATTATACACACACACACACACACGCATCACGGACACACACTTCCAAAATACTGCCTGCTTGTTGTTTCTGCTTTCAAAGCAGAGATTAATGTTTTTCTTTTCAAAGCAGAGCCTGCTGAAGACAAACTTCTTGCAGTTTTAAACAGGAAATCTTACTTCTCCTCCTCCCTAAGAACTATCTTAACAACAGCAGTGTAAATGCTCCCATTATGTACAAATACTGTTACACTCTGCATCAGACACATTAATTACAAAACAGAACTTAATTAAAGTAACACCCGATCACAAATCTAAGTCAATGAACCCACTGATGATAATTACTCTCCGTCCAACACAGCACTATTTATTCACTTAAAAAATGGCGATCTGCTAACAGTAGCACAGGTGTCAAGGTGAGTATAACGAAGGTGTAAGTTGACAGGTGTTTGTTAAGAAATGTTTATTGCAACGTTTCGTCCAGCTGCGATACTTGATAAAGTCTGTGATGGTACGAGATTCACAGTAAACTTTTTTCAGTAAATAGCAGTGTGCAACTTACAGCACACAACCTCCAAGTTAACACAGTGCACATATGTGTGAACAGCATCTAGTCAAAGACTACGTTCACACAACGCAATGCAGACACTAAGGAGACAAAATCCATTCAGTCAATAAAATAACTGTGTCCACAGAGCTGGAAAAATACTAAGTTCACTTATTGCTTGCCAGACAGAGGCCAGCCTTCGCCTGAGGCTCAATACAAGAGAGACTGCAGAGTTAAGGGTTTAACACATTTAACGTAGATGACGGCTAACATCTCCCAAACGAGTCAACATCTGCACCAAGACACAATGGAGTTGAGGTACACATACACTGTGTCCACAGAGGATACAAACACAGATGCAGTATAATGAGATCCTTTATTGCCAGTTCATTACACTGCAGCTGTGTCTCTAACTATCACATCGGTATTTTATACCATTTGTATGGACAGTGTTTAGGGAGGACACATGCATCAGAAGACATTCCCAAACCACTCCTCAGTAGCTATGGCCTAGAAGCAAAACACAGTCAGTAGGCACACAACCTAGTGCTGATACCTGTCCTAGACAGTGTTCAAACATGACGAGGTGTAGACATTAGGTCCACAATGACCTAACGTGTTTGTGAAACTTTAGCAAGGCTTTATGCATATTCTGAAGTTTAGTGTGAGAACCCTCCCTATCAGAGGCTTTTCTCAGCAACGTAGTTTAAACGACAAAGTCTGCACCATGGATACAGGCAACAGGCACATGTCAGTGCTCAAAAAAATCAAGTTTTAAAAACGACATGTGTAGGGTGTTTATGTATGAGGGTATGTTAATAAAGACAGAGCAACAGTTCGAACCCTTCCCTACTGGCAGCAAATCTCCAACTGTATTAATGTTGGTAGGATTACCGACAATATGTTACATAAAAGCTCTAACTGCTGACCTCTAAGCAAGTCTGCGTGAGGTGGAAGGCTGCACATGGTAGTTTGTCAAGCAATAACCACACCGATCACATATTATATAAATAGTTAGTGGAAGGTGGCGCCCACCATCTCCATCTTGGCCAACTCATTATCAACCTATTAGACAGTATTACAGAAATGGCAAATATAAAGTAAGGTGAGTTATTACAGCAGAGTGCTGAGCATTACCTCAGCTGTACACATTAAGTTACATCTTGTTTATAAAGGCCGTTCTAACAGTAAACACATAAGTAAATAATAAACTTTAAATTATGAAAAGATGTAAGTTACAAATACACACACACACACACACTCATACACACACACTCACACACACACACACACACACACACACACACACACACACACACACACACACACACACACACACACACACGTATTATCGTTTAACTTTAAGGACAAAAGAAAAATGATATCACTTTCTGCTGAGCCGAAGAACCCAAGAAGATGCTGGATCCCTGGCCTGGGGGAGAGACCCCAGAAAGATGCTGGATCCCTGGCCTGGGGGAGAGACCCCAGAAAGATGCTGGATCCCTGGCCTGGGGGAGAGACCCCAGAAAGATGCTGGATCCCTGGCCTGGGGGAGAGATCCCAGAAAGATGCTGGATCCCTGGGCTGGGGAGAGACCCCAGAAAGATGCTGGATCCCTGGCCTGGGGGAGAGACCCCAGAAAGATGCTGGATCCCTGGCCTGGGGGAGAGACCCCAGAAAGATGCTGGATCCCTGGTCTGGGGGAGAGACCCCAGAAAGATGCTGGATCCCTGGCCTGGGGGAGAGACCCCAGAAAGATGCTGGATCCCTGGCCTGGGGGAGAGACCCCAGAAAGATGCTGGATCCCTGGGCAGGGGGAGAGACCCCAGAAAGATGCTGGATCCCTGGCCTGGGGGAGAGACCCCAGAAAGATGCTGGATCCCTGGCCTGGGGGAGAGACCCCAGAAAGATGCTGGATCCCTGGCCTGGGGGAGAGACCCCAGAAAGATGCTGGATCCCTGGCCTGGGGGAGAGACCCCAGAAAGATGCTGGATCCCTGGGCTGGGGGAGAGACCCCAGAAAGATGCTGGATCCCTGGCCTGGGGGAGAGACCCCAGACAGATGCTGGATCCCTGGCCTGGGGGAGAGACCCCAGAAAGATGCTGGATCCCTGGTCTGGGGGAGAGACCCCAGAAAGATGCTGGATCCCTGGGCTGGGGGAGAGACCCCAGAAAGATGCTGGATCCCTGGCCTGGGGGAGAGACCCCAGAAAGATGCTGGATCCCTGGCCTGGGGGAGAGACCCCAGAAAGATGCTGGATCCCTGGCCTGGGGGAGAGACCCCAGAAAGATGCTGGATCCCTGGCCTGGGGGAGAGACCCCAGAAAGATGCTGGATCCCTGGCCTGGGGGAGAGACCCCAGAAAGATGCTGGAACCCTGGCCTGGGGGAGAGACCCCAGAAAGATGCTGGATCCCTGGCCTGGGGGAGAGACCCCAGAAAGATGCTGGATCCCTGGCCTGGGGGAGAGACCCCAGAAAGATGCTGGATCCCTGGCCTAGGGGAGAGACCCCAGAAAGATGCTGGATCCCTGGCCTGGGGGAGAGACCCCAGGAAGATGCTGGATCCCTGGCCTGGGGGAGAGACCCCAGAAAGATGCTGGATCCCTGGCCTGGGGGAGAGACCCCAGGAAGATGCTGGATCCCTGGGCTGGGGGAGAGACCCCAGGAAGATGCTGGATCCCTGGCCTGGGGGAGAGACCCCAGAAAGATGCTGGATCCCTGGCCTGGGGGAGAGACCCCAGGAAGATGCTGGATCCCTGGCCTGGGGGAGAGACTCCAGGAAGATGCTGGATCCCTGGCCTGGGGGAGAGACCCCAGGAAGATGCTGGATCCCTGGCCTGGGGGAGAGACTCCAGGAAGATGCTGGATCCCTGGCCTGGGGGAGAGACCCCAGGAAGATGCTGGATCTCTGGCCTGGGGGAGAGACCCCAGGAAGATGCTGGATCCCTGGCCTGGGGGAGAGACTCCAGGAAGATGCTGGATCCCTGGCCTGGGGGAGAGACCCCAGGAAGATGCTGGATCCCTGGCCTGGGGGAGAGACCCCAGGAAGATGCTGGATCCCTGGCCTGGGGGAGAGACTCCAGGAAGATGCTGGATCCGTGGCCTGGGGGAGAGACCCCAGGAAGATGCTGGATCCCTGGCCTGGGGGAGAGACCCCAGGAAGATGCTTGATCCCTGGTCTGGGGGAGAGACCCCAGGAAGATGCTGGATCCCTGGCCTGGGGGAGAGACTCCAGGAAGATGCTGGATCCCTGGCCTGGGGGAGAGACCCCAGGAAGATGCTGGATCCCTGGCCTGGGGGAGAGGCCCCAGGAAGATGATGGATCCCTGGCCTGGGGGAGAGACCCCAGGAAGATGCTGGATCCCTGGCCTGGGGGAGAGACCCCAGGAAGATGCTGGATCCCCGGCCTCGGGGAAGGTTAGAGGGGGAAAGTGTATGCTGTGAGGGGAGGGGGTGAAGTGCGGAAGTCTGAAAGGGGAGAGGACAGGAGGGGGGATGAGAGGGGTAGGTGGGGGAGGGGGAAGACGCCCCCCACCATTAACTAAGTACTGTGAAGCTCAGCAGCGGTAGTAAGGAAGCCACTACACTGTTAACCCCTTATGTGATCAGACAGGTGGGGGGGAGGGGGGGAGGAGGGTGGGGGAGGAGGACAGGGAGTGGAGGGCTAGGGAGGGGATGGAGAGGAAGGGGAGGGGAGGGATAGTTTATCTTTTTGCAGCCAAGTTACTGTTACTGTTACATCAGTCAAGTTACTGTTACTGTTACATCGGTCAAGTTACTGTTACTGTTACATCAGTCAAGTTACTGTTACTGTTACATCAGTCAAGTTACTGTTACTTACTGTTACATCAGTCAAGTTACTGTTACTTACCTTTTACATCATTCAAGTTACTGTTACTTACTGTTACATCAGTCAAGTTACTGTTACCTATTGCTACATCAGTAAAGTTACTGTTACTTACTGTTACATCAGTCAAGTTGCTGTTACTTACTGTTACATCAGTCAAGTTGCTGTTACTTACTGTTACATCAGTCAAGTTGCGGTTACTTACTGTTACATCAGTCAAGTTGCTGTTACTTACTGTTACATCAGTCAAGTTGCTGTTACTTACTGTTACATCAGTCAAGTTGCTGTTACTTACTGTTACATCAGTCAAGTTACTGTTACCTATTGCTACATCAGTAAAGTTACTGTTACTTACTGTTACATCATTCAAGTTACTGTTACTTACTGTTACATCAGTCAAGTTACTGTTACCTATTGCTACATCAGTAAAGTTACTGTTACTTACTGTTACATCAGTTAAGTTGCTGTTACTTACTGTTACATCAGTCAAGTTGCTGTTACTGTTACATCAGTCAAGTTACTGTTACTTACTGTTACATCAGTCAAGTTACTGTTACTTACTGTTACATCAGTCAAGTTCCTGTTACTTACTGTTACATCAGTCAAGTTGCTGTTACTGTTATATCAGTCAAGTTACTGTTACTTACTGTTACATCAGTCAAGTTGCTGTTACTTACTGTTACATTAGTCAAGTTGCTGTTACTGTTACATCAATCAAGTTACTGTTACTTACTGTTACATCAGTCAAGTTGCTGTTAGTGTTACATCAGTCAAGTTACTGTTACTTACTGCTACATCAGTAAAGTTACTGTTACTGTTACATCAGTCAAGTTACTGTTACTGTTACATCAGTCAAGTTACTGTTACTTACTGTTACATCAGTCACGTTACTGTTACTGTTACATCAGTCAAGTTACTGTTACTGTTACATCAGTCAAGTTGCTGTTACTTACTGTTACATCAGTCACGTTACTGTTACTTACTGTTACATCAGTCAAGTTACTGTTACTGTTACATCAGTCAAGTTACTGTTACTGTTACATCAGTCAAGTTACTGTTACTGTTACATCAGTCAAGTTACTGTTACTTACATGTTACATCAGGCAAGTTACTGTTACTTACTGGTACATCAGTCAAGTTACTGTTACTGTTGCATCAGTCAAGTTGCTGTTACTTACTGTTACATCAGTCAAGTTACTGTTACTGTTACATCAGTCAAGTTGCTGTTACTGTTACATCAGTCAAGTTGCTGTTAGTTACTGTTACATCAGTCAAGTTGCTGATACTTACTGTTACATCAATCACGTTACTGTTACTTACTGTTACATCAGTCAAGTTACTGTTACTGTTACATCAGTCAAGTTACTGTTACTTACATGTTACATCAGTCAAGTTGCTGTTACTTACTGTTACATCAGTCAAGTTACTGTTACTGTTGCATCAGTCAAGTTGCTGTTACTTACTGTTACATTAGTCAAGTTACTGTTACTTACTGTTACATCAGTCAAGTTGCTGTTACTTACATGTTACATCAGTCAAGTTACTGTTACTTACTGTTACATCAGTCAAGTTACTGTTACTGTTGCATCAGTCAAGTTGCTGTTACTTACTGTTACATCAGTCAAGTTACTGTTACTTACTGTTACATCAGTCAAGTTGCTGTTACTGTTACATCAGTCAAGTTGCTGTTACTTACTGTTACATCAGTCAAGTTACTGTTACTGTTGCATCAGTCAAGTTGCTGTTACTTACTGTTACATCAGTCAAGTTGCTGTTACTTACTGTTACATCAGTCAAGTTACTGTTACTGTTACATCAGTCAAGTTACTGTTACATGTTACATCAGTCAAGTTACTGTTACTTACTGTCACATCAGTCAAGTTGCTGTTACTTACTGTTACATCAGTCAAGTTACTGTTACTGTTACATCAGTCAAGTTGCTGTTAGTTACTGTTACATCAGTCAAGTTGCTGTTACTTACTGTTACATCAGTCAAGTTGCTGTTACTGTTACATCAGTCAAGTTACTGTTACTGTTACATCTGTCAAGTTACTGCTACTTACATGCTACATCAGTCAAGTTACTGTTACTTACATGTTACATCAGTCAAATTACTGTTACTGTTACATCAGTCAAGTTACTGTTACTTACTGTTACATCAGTCAAGTTACTGTTACTTACTGTTACATCAGTCAAGTTACTGTTACTTACTGTTACATCAGTCAAGCTACTGTTACTTACTGTTACATCAGTCAAGTTACTGTTACTTACATGCTACATCAGTCAAGTTACTGTTACATCAGTCAAGTTACTGTTACTTACTGTTACATCAGTCAAGTTACTGTTACTTACATGCTACATCAGTCAAGTTACTGTTACTTACTGTTACATCAGTCAAGTTACTGTTACTTACTGTTACATCAGTCAAGTTGTTGTTACTTACTGTTACATCAGTCAAGTTGCTGTTACTTACTGTTACATCAGTCAAGTTACTGTTACTGTTACATCAGTCAAGTTACTGTTACAAGCTACATCAGTCAAGTTACTGTTACTTACTGTTAAATCAGTCAAGTTGCTGTTACTTACTGTTACATCAGTCAAGTTGCTGTTACTTACTGTTACATCAGTCAAGTTACTGTTACTTACTGTTACATCAGTCAAGTTACTTTTAGTTACATGCTACATCAGTCAAGTTTCTGTTACTTACTGTTACATCAGTCAAGTTACTGTTACTTACTGTTACATTAGTCAAGTTGCTGTTACTTACTGTTACATCAGTCAAGTTGCTGTTACTTACTGTTACATCAGTCACGTTACTGTTACTTACTGTTA
>NC_091298.1:639021-644021 GCF_038502225.1 Cherax quadricarinatus | reverse complement strand
AGGAGAGTCAGAGGCAGCAGGAGAGTCAGAGGCAGCAGGAGAGTCAGAGGCAGCAGGAGAGACATCGCCAAAGGGAATTGCGTCATGGCTACACCTCCATGCTTCAATATAATATTGCACAGAGCCAGTGTTCAGTGCCAGTGTCAGCGCCAGTGTCAGCGCCAGTGTCAGCGCCAGTGTCAGCGCCAGTGTCAGCGCCAGTGTCAGCTCCAGTGTTCAGTGCCAGTGTCAGTATGAGTGTCGGCTTCAGTGTCAGTGCCAGTGTCAGCTACAGTGTCAGTGCCAGTGTCAGCTACAGTGTCAGTGCCAGTGTCAGCTACAGTGTCAGTGCCAGTGTCAGCTACAGTGTCAGTGCCAGTGTCAGCTACAGTGTCAGTGCCAGTGTCAGCTACAGTGTCAGTGCCAGTGTCAGCTACAGTGTCAGTGCCAGTGTCAGCTACAGTGTCAGTGCCAGTGTCAGCTACAGTGTCAGTGCCAGTGTCAGCTACAGTGTCAGTGCCAGTGTCAGCTACAGTGTCAGTGCCAGTGTCAGCTACAGTGTCAACGCCAGTGCTGGTTTAAGAAGCAAGTAACCTTAACTACTTTTCTCCTGCCTTCAAGTATCTTTGTAAATCATTGTTTTATCCTTCAAGTATCTTTGTAAATCATTGTTTATCAAGTATCTTTGTAAATCATTGTTTTATCCTTCAAGTATCTTTGTAAATCATTGTTTTATCCTTCAAGTATCTTTGTAAATCATTGTTTATCCTTCAAGTATCTTTGTAAATCATTGTTTATCCTTCAAGTATCTTTGTAAATCATTGTTTATCCTTCAAGTATCTTTGTAAATCATTGTTTATCCTTCAAGTATCTTTGTAAATCATTGTTTTATCCTTCAAGTATCTTTGTAAATCATTGTTTTATCCTTCAAGTATCTTTGTAAATCATTGTTTATCCTTCAAGTATCTTTGTAAATCATTGTTTATCCTTCAAGTATCTTTGTAAATCATTGTTTATCCTTCAAGTATCTTTGTAAATCATTGTTTATCCTTCAAGTATCTTTGTAAATCATTGTTTTATCCTTCAAGTATCTTTGTAAATCATTGTTTTATCCTTCAAGTATCTTTGTAAATCATTGTTTATCCTTCAAGTATCTTTGTAAATCATTGTTTTATCCTTCAAGTATCTTTGTAAATCATTGTTTTATCCTTCAAGTATCTTTGTAAATCATTGTTTATCCTTCAAGTATCTTTGTAAATCATTGTTTATCCTTCAAGTATCTTTGTAAATCATTGTTTATCCTTCAAGTATCTTTGTAAATCATTGTTTATCCTTCAAGTATCTTTGTAAATCATTGTTTTATCCTTCAAGTATCTTTGTAAATCATTGTTTTATCCTTCAAGTATCTTTGTAAATCATTGTTTTATCCTTCAAGTATCTTTGTAAATCATTGTTTTATCCTTCAAGTATCTTTGTAAATCATTGTTTTATCCTTCAAGTATCTTTGTAAATCATTGTTTATCCTTCAAGTATCTTTGTAAATCATTGAATCTTTCTTGAACTTTGAATCTTTCTTGAACTTTGAATCTTCTCATAAAGGTTTTTGACTCCTGGCGGAACTTAAGTTATTCTCACAAACTTTCCTCACTTCTCATAAAACTTTGTCGCCAATTTCTCAAAACTTTAAACCCATTTACACTTTTTTTTCCTAGTCACTCGAAGCGACTTCTGTTAATTACAAGTTAACACTGTGTTAATTACAAGTTAACACTGTGTTAATTACAAGTTAACACTGTGTTAATTACAAGTTAACACTGTGTTAATTACAAGTTAACACTGTGTTAATTACAAGTTAACACTGTGTTAATTACAAGTTAACACTGTGTTAATTACAAGTTAACACTGTTAATTACAAGTTAACACTGTGTTAATTACAAGTTAACACTGTGTTAATTACAAGTTAACACTGTGTTAATTACAAGTTAACACTGTGTTAATTACAAGTTAACACTGTGTTAATTACAAGTTAACACTGTGTTAATTACAAGTTAACACTGTGTTAATTACAAGTTAACACTGTGTTAATTACAAGTTAACACTGTGTTAATTACAAGTTAACACTGTGTTAATTACAAGTTAACACTGTGTTAATTACAAGTTAACACTGTGTTAATTACAAGTTAACACTGTGTTAATTACAAGTTAACACTGTGTTAATTACAAGTTAACACTGTGTTAATTACAAGTTAACACTGTGTTAATTACAAGTTAACACTGTGTTAATTACAAGTTAACACTGTGTTAATTACAAGTTAACACTTTGTTAATTACAAGTTAACACTGCGTTAATTACAAGTTAACACTGTGTTAATTACAAGTTAACACTGTGTTAATTACAAGTTAACACTGTGTTAATTACATGTTAACACTGTGTTAATTACAATTTACAGTGTGTTAATTACAAGTTAACACTGTGTTAATTACAAGTTAACACTGTGTTAATTACAAGTTAACAATGTGTTAATTACAAGTTAACACTGTGTTAATTACAAGTTAACACTGTGTTAATTATAAGTTAACACTGTGTTAATTACAATTTACACTGTGTTAATTACAAGCTTACACTGTGTTAATTACAAGTTAACAGTGTGTTAATTACAATTTACACTGTGTTAATTACAAGTTAACACTGTGTTAATTACAAGTTAACACTGTGTTAATTACAGGTTAACACTGTGTTAATTACAGGTTAACACTATGTTAATTACAAGTTAACACTGTGTTAATTACAAGTTAACACTGTGTTAATTACAATTTACACTGTGTTAATTACAAGTTAACACTGTGTTAATTACAAGTTAACACTGTGTTAATTACAAGTTAACACTGTGTTAATTACAATTTACACTGTGTTAATTACAAGTTAACACTGTGTTAATTACAAGTTAACACTGTGTTAATTACAAGTTAACACTGTGTTAATTACAAGTTAACACTGTGTTAATTACAAGTTAACACTGTGTTAATTACAATTTACACTGTGTTAATTACAAGTTAACACTGTGTTAATTACAAGTTAACACTGTGTTAATTACAGGTTAACACTGTGCTAATTACAAGTTAACACTGTGTTAATTACAAGTTAACACTGTGTTAATTACAAGTTAACACTGTGTTAATTACAAGTTAACACTGTGTTAATTACAAGTTAACACTGTGTTAATTACAAGTTAACACTGTGTTAATTACATGTTAACACTGTGTTAATTACAATTTACAGTGTGTTAATTACAAGTTAACACTGTGTTAATTACAAGTTAACACTGTGTTAATTACAGGTTAACACTGTGTTAATTACAGGTTAACACTATGTTAATTACAAGTTAACACTGTGTTAATTACAAGTTAACACTGTGTTAATTACAATTTACACTGTGTTAATTACAAGTTAACACTGTGTTAATTACAAGTTAACACTGTGTTAATTACAAGTTAACACTGTGTTAATTACAATTTACACTGTGTTAATTACAAGTTAACACTGTGTTAATTACAAGTTAACACTGTGTTAATTACAAGTTAACACTGTGTTAATTACAAGTTAACACTGTGTTAATTACAAGTTAACACTGTGTTAATTACAATTTACACTGTGTTAATTACAAGTTAACACTGTGTTAATTACAAGTTAACACTGTGTTAATTACAGGTTAACACTGTGCTAATTACAAGTTAACACTGTGTTAATTACAAGTTAACACTGTGTTAATTACAAGTTAACACTGTGTTAATTACAAGTTAACACTGTGTTAATTACAAGTTAACACTGTGTTAATTACAAGTTAACACTGTGTTAATTACATGTTAACACTGTGTTAATTACAATTTACAGTGTGTTAATTACAAGTTAACACTGTGTTAATTACAAGTTAACACTGTTAATTACAAGTTAACACTGTGTTAATTACAAGTTAACACTGTGTTAATTACAAGTTAACACTGTGTTAATTATAAGTTAACACTGTGTTAATTACAATTTACACTGTGTTAATTACAAGCTTACACTGTGTTAATTACAAGTTGACACTGTGTTAATTACAATTTACACTGTGTTAATTACAAGTTAACACTGTGTTAATTACAAGTTAACACTGTGTTAATTACAGGTTAACACTGTGTTAATTACAGGTTAACACTATGTTAATTACAAGTTAACACTGTGTTAATTACAAGTTAACACTGTGTTAATTACAAGTTAACACTGTGTTAATTACAAGTTAACACTGTGTTAATTACAATTTACACTGTGTTAATTACAAGTTAACACTGTGTTAATTACAATTTACACTGTGTTAATTACAAGTTAATACTGTGTTAATTACAAGTTAACACTGTGTTAATTACAGGTTAACACTGTGTTAATTACAAGTTAACACTGTGTTAATTACAAGTTAACACCGTGTTAATTACAAGTTAACACTGTGTTAATTACAATTTACACTGTTAATTACAAGTTTACAATGTGTTAATTACAAGTTAACACTGTGTTAATTACAGGTTAACACTGTGTTAATTACAAGTTAACACTGTGTTAATTACAAGTTAACACTTTGTTAATTACAATTTACACTGTGTTAATTACAAGTTTACACTGTGTTAATTACAAGTTTACAATGTGTTAATTACAAATTAACACTGTGTTAATTACAGGTTAACACTGTGTTAATTACAAGTTAACATTGTGTTAATTACAAGTTAACACTGTGTTAATTACAATTTACACTGTGTTAATTACAAGCTTACACTGTGTTAATTACAAGTTAACACTGTGTTAATTACAAGTTTACACTGTGTTAATTACAAGTTAACACTGTGTTAATTACAAGTTAACACTGTTAATTACAAGTTTACACTGTGTTAATTACAAGTTAACACTGTGTTAATTACAAGTTAACACTGTTAATTACAAGTTTACACTGTGTTAATTACAAGTTAACACTGTGTTAATTACAAGTTAACAC
>NC_091298.1:621521-634021 GCF_038502225.1 Cherax quadricarinatus | reverse complement strand
TGTTGCTGCACTACTGTGTATGGTAGTTACAGTGTGTGTTGCTGCACTACTGTGTATGGTAGTTACAGTGTGTGTTGCTGCACTACTGTGTATGGTAGTTACAGTGTGTGTTGCTGCACTACTGTGTATGGTAGTTACAGTGTGTGTTGCTGCACTACTGTGTATGGTAGTTACAGTGTGTGTTGCTGCACTACTGTGTATGGTAGTTACAGTGTGTGTTGCTGCACTACTGTGTATGGTAGTTACAGTGTGTGTTGCTGCACTACTGTGTATGGTAGTTACAGTGTGTGCTGCTGCACTACTGTGTATGGTAGTTACAGTGTGTGCTGCTGCACTACTGTGTATGGTAGTTACAGTGTGTGCTGCTGCACTACTGTGTATGGTAGTTACAGTGTGTGCTGCTGCACTACTGTGTATGGTAGTTACAGAGTGTGTGCTGCTGCACTACTGTGTATGGTAGTTACAGTGTGTGCTGCTGCACTACTGTGTATGGTAGTTACAGTGTGTGCTGCTGCACTACTGTGTATGGTAGTTACAGTGTGTGTTGCTGCACTACTGTGTATGGTAGTTACAGTGTGTGCTGCTGCACTACTGTGTATGGTAGTTACAGTGTGTGCTGCTGCACTACTGTGTATGGTAGTTACAGTGTGTGCTGCTGCACTACTGTGTATGGTAGTTACAGTGTGTGCTGCTGCACTACTGTGTATGGTAGTTACAGTGTGTGCTGCTGCACTACTGTGTATGGTAGTTACAGAGTGTGTGCTGCTGCACTACTGTGTATGGTAGTTACAGTGTGTGCTGCTGCACTACTGTGTATGGTAGTTACAGTGTGTGCTGCTGCACTACTGTGTATGGTAGTTACAGTGTGTGTTGCTGCACTACTGTGTATGGTAGTTACAGTGTGTGCTGCTGCACTACTGTGTATGGTAGTTACAGTGTGTGCTGCTGCACTACTGTGTATGGTAGTTACAGAGTGTGTGCTGCTGCACTACTGTGTATGGTAGTCACAGTGTGTGCTGCTGCACTACTGTGTATGGTAGTTACAGAGTGTGTGTTGCTGCACTACTGTGTATGGTAGTTACAGAGTGTGTGTTGCTGCACTACTGTGTATGGTAGTTACAGTGTGTGCTGCTGCACTACTGTGTATGGTAGTTACAGTGTGTGCTGCTGCACTACTGTGTATGGTAGTTACAGTGTGTGCTGCTGCACTACTGTGTATGGTAGTTACAGTGTGTGCTGCTGCACTACTGTGTATGGTAGTTACAGAGTGTGTGCTGCTGCACTACTGTGTATGGTAGTTACAGAGTGTGCTGCTGCACTACTGTGTATGGTAGTTACAGTGTGTGCTGCTGCACTACTGTGTACGGTAGTTACAGTGTGTGCTGCTGCACTACTGTGTACGGTAGTTACAGTGTGTGCTGCTGCACTACTGTGTATGGTAGTTACAGTGTGTGCTGCTGCACTACTGTGTACGGTAGTTACAGTGTGTGCTGCTGCACTACTGTGTACGGTAGTTACAGTGTGTGCTGCTGCACTACTGTGTACGGTAGTTACAGTGTGTGCTGCTGCACTACTGTGTACGGTAGTTACAGTGTGTGCTGCTGCACTACTGTGTACGGTAGTTACAGTGTGTGCTGCTGCACTACTGTGTATGGTAGTTACAGTGTGTGCTGCTGCACTACTGTGTATGGTAGTTACAGTGTGTGCTGCTGCACTACTGTGTACGGTAGTTACAGTGTGTGCTGCTGCACTACTGTGTACGGTAGTTACAGTGTGTGTTGCTGCACTACTGTGTATTGTAGTTACAGAGTGTGCTGCTGCACTACTGTGTATGATAGTTACAGTGTGTGCTGCTGCACTACTGTGTATGGTAGTTACAGTGTGTGCTGCTGCACTACTGTGTATGGTAGTTACAGAGTGTGTGCTGCTGCACTACTGTGTATGGTAGTTACAGTGTGTGCTGCTGCACTACTGTGTATGGTAGTTACAGTGTGTGCTGCTGCACTACTGTGTATGGTAGTTACAGTGTGTGCTTCTGCACTACTGTGTATGGTAGTTACAGTGTGTGCTGCTGCACTACTGTGTACGGTAGTTACAGTGTGTGCTGCTGCACTACTGTGTATGGTAGTTACAGTGTGTGCTGCTGCACTACTGTGTACGGTAGTTACAGTGTGTGCTGCTGCACTACTGTGTATGGTAGTTACAGTGTGTGCTGCTGCACTACTGTGTATGGTAGTTACAGTGTGTGCTGCTGCACTACTGTGTACGGTAGTTACAGTGTGTGCTGCTGCACTACTGTGTATGGTAGTTACAGTGTGTGCTGCTGCACTACTGTGTATGGTAGTTACAGTGTGTGCTGCTGCACTACTGTGTATGGTAGTTACAGTGTGTGCTGCTGCACTACTGTGTACGGTAGTTAGTGTGTGCTGCTGCACTACTGTGTACGGTAGTTACAGTGTGTGCTGCTGCACTACTGTGTATGGTAGTTACAGTGTGTGCTGCTGCACTACTGTGTACGGTAGTTACAGTGTGTGCTGCTGCACTACTGTGTATGGTAGTTACAGTGTGTGCTGCTGCACTACTGTGTATTGTAGTTACAGTGTGTGCTGCTGCACTACTGTGTACGGTAGTTACAGTGTGTGCTGCTGCACTACTGTGTATGGTAGTTACAGTGTGTGCTGCTGCACTACTGTGTATGGTAGTTACAGTGTGTGCTGCTGCACTACTGTGTATGGTAGTTACAGTGTGTGCTGCTGCACTACTGTGTATGGTAGTTACAGTGTGTGCTGCTGCACTACTGTGTATGGTAGTTACAGTGTGTGCAGCTGCACTACTGTGTATGGTAGTTACAGTGTGTGCTGCTGCACTACTGTGTATGGTAGTTACAGAGTGTGTGCTGCTGCACTACTGTGTATGGTAGTTACAGTGTGTGCTGCTGCACTACTGTGTATGGTTGTTACAGTGTGTGCTGCTGCACTACTGTGTACGGTAGTTACAGTGTGTGCTGCTGCACTACTGTGTATGGTAGTTACAGAGTGTGCTGCTGCACTACTGTGTATGGTAGTTACAGTGTGTGCTGCTGCACTACTGTGTATGGTAGTTACAGAGTGTGTGCTGCTGCACTACTGTGTATGGTAGTTACAGTGTGTGCTGCTGCACTACTGTGTATGGTAGTTACAGTGTGTGCTGCTGCACTACTGTGTATGGTAGTTACAGTGTGTGCTGCTGCACTACTGTGTATGGTAGTTACAGTGTGTGCTGCTGCACTACTGTGTATGGTAGTTACAGAGTGTGTGCTGCTGCACTACTGTGTATGGTAGTTACAGAGTGTGTGCTGCTGCACTACTGTGTATGGTAGTTACAGAGTGTGTGCTGCTGCACTACTGTGTATGGTAGTTACAGAGTGTGCTGCTGCACTACTGTGTATGGTAGTTACAGTGTGTGCTGCTGCACTACTGTGTATGGTAGTTACAGTGTGTGCTGCTGCACTACTGTGTATGGTAGTTACAGTGTGTGCTGCTGCACTACTGTGTATGGTAGTTACAGTGTGTGCTGCTGCACTACTGTGTATGGTAGTTACAGAGTGTGTGCTGCTGCACTACTGTGTATGGTAGTTACAGTGTGTGCTGCTGCACTACTGTGTATGGTAGTTACAGTGTGTGCTGCTGCACTACTGTGTATGGTAGTTACAGAGTGTGTGCTGCTGCACTACTGTGTATGGTAGTTACAGAGTGTGCTGCTGCACTACTGTGTATGGTAGTTACAGAGTGTGTGCTGCTGCACTACTGTGTATGGTAGTTACAGTGTGTGCTGCTGCACTACTGTGTATGGTAGTTACAGTGTGTGCTGCTGCACTACTGTGTATGGTAGTTACAGTGTGTGCTGCTGCACTACTGTGTATGGTAGTTACAGAGTGTGTGCTGCTGCACTACTGTGTATGGTAGTTACAGTGTGTGCTGCTGCACTACTGTGTATGGTAGTTACAGTGTGTGCTGCTGCACTACTGTGTATGGTAGTTACAGAGTGTGCTGCTGCACTACTGTGTATGGTAGTTACAGAGTGTGCTGCTGCACTACTGTGTACGGTAGTTACAGAGTGTGTGCTGCTGCACTACTGTGTATGGTAGTTACAGTGTGTGCTGCTGCACTACTGTGTATGGTAGTTACAGTGTGTGCTGCTGCACTACTGTGTATGGTAGTTACAGTGTGTGCTGCTGCACTACTGTGTATGGTAGTTACAGTGTGTGCTGCTGCACTACTGTGTATGGTAGTTACAGTGTGTGCTGCTGCACTACTGTGTATGGTAGTTACAGAGTGTGCTGCTGCACTACTGTGTATGGTAGTTACAGTGTGTGCTGCTGCACTACTGTGTATGGTAGTTACAGTGTGTGCTGCTGCACTACTGTGTATGGTAGTTACAGTGTGTGCTGCTGCACTACTGTGTATGGTAGTTACAGTGTGTGCTTCTGCACTACTGTGTATGGTAGTTACAGTGTGTGTTGCTGCACTACTGTGTATGGTAGTTACAGAGTGTGCTGCTGCACTACTGTGTATGGTAGTTACAGTGTGTACTGCTGCACTACTGTGTATGGTAGTTACAGTGTGTGCTGCTGCACTACTGTGTATGGTAGTTACAGAGTGTGTGCTGCTGCACTACTGTGTATGGTAGTTACAGTGTGTGCTGCTGCACTACTGTGTATGGTAGTTACAGAGTGTGTGCTGCTGCACTACTGTGTATGGTAGTTACAGAGTGTGTGCTGCTGCACTACTGTGTATGGTAGTTACAGAGTGTGTGCTGCTGCACTACTGTGTATGGTAGTTACAGAGTGTGTGCTGCTGCACTACTGTGTATGGTAGTTACAGTGTGTGTTGCTGCACTACTGTGTATGGTAGTTACAGAGTGTGTGCTGCTGCACTACTGTGTATGGTAGTCACAGTGTGTGCTGCTGCACTACTGTGTATGGTAGTTACAGAGTGTGTGCTGCTGCACTACTGTGTATGGTAGTTACAGTGTGTGCTGCTGCACTACTGTGTATGGTAGTTACAGTGTGTGCTGCTGCACTACTGTGTATGGTAGTTACAGTGTGTGCTGCTGCACTACTGTGTATGGTAGTTACAGTGTGTGCTGCTGCACTACTGTGTATGGTAGTTACAGAGTGTGTGCTGCTGCACTACTGTGTATGGTAGTTACAGTGTGTGCTGCTGCACTACTGTGTATGGTAGTTACAGTGTGTGCTGCTGCATTACTGTGTATGGTAGTTACAGTGTGTGCTGCTGCATTACTGTGTATGGTAGTTACAGTGTGTGCTGCTGCACTACTGTGTATGGTAGTTACAGAGTGTGTACCAGTGCTGTGGGTAGTTACAGAGTGTGTACGAGTGTTGTTGTGTATGGTAGTTACAGTGTACCAGTGTTGTGTATGGTAGTTACATTGTACCAGTGTTGTGTATGGTAGTTACAGAATGTACACCAGTGTTGTGTGTGTATTTACAGAGTGTGTACCAGTGTTGTGGGTAGTTACAGAGTGTGCACCAGTGTTGTGGGTAGTTACAGAGTGTGCACCAGTGTTGTGGGTAGTTAAGGAGTGTGCACCAGTGTTGTGGGTAGTTACAGAGTGTGCACCAGTGTTGTGGGTAGTTACAGAGTGTCCACCAGTGTTGTGGGTAGTTACAGAGTGTCCACCAGTGTTGTGGGTAGTTACAGTGTGCACTAGTGTTGTGGGTAGTTACAAAATGTGCACCAGTGTTGTTTGTAGTTACAGAGTATGCACCAGCGTTGTGGGTAGTTACAGAGTGTCCACCAGTGTTGTGGGTAGTTACAGTGTCCACCAGTGTTGTGGGTAGTTTCAAAATGTGCACCAGTGTTGTGGGTAGTTACAGAGTGTGCACCAGTGTTGTGGGTAGTTACAGAGTGTGCACCAGTGTTGTGCGTAGTTACAGTGTCACCAGTGTTGTGGGTAGTTACAGAGTGTGCACCAGTGTTGTGGGTAGTTATGGAGTGTGCACCAATGTTGTAGGTAGTTAGAGTGTGCACCAATGTTGTGGGTAGTACCAATAAGAAAGTACTTGATATCTTGAGAGCCACTATCAATCCCAACAGTGAAACTTGGGATGAAGTTATACCTGATGTGCAGTGTGCTATAAATTCTGCTTACAATGTTTCTATAGGTGACACTCCACATTATGCACTGTATGGTGTAGATAAACGTTTGCCTTATGAGTTGCTATATTCTAATCCGAAACCAAATTACAACCCTGATGATTTCATAGCAACTCGTACCAGCTTAGCTCAAAGTGTTTTTAGAAGAATCCGTGAAACACTTCATAAATCAACAGCAGAATTTAAAGAGTCGCAAACACTCGAGCAAAGCCATCCAAAATCAAAGTAGGTTCGAGAGTTATGCTGACTAACTTTAACAAAACGTCTGCAATGCCTAAGCTTGATCAAAAGTTTGTTGGTCCTTATCGAGTAGTTGAACATATCACTGGCAATAAGTATAAGGTTAGAGAAATTAGTACTGGTCAGTATAAAGAATCGCATTTAGATCATATGAAGTTAGTATGTGATGATAATGATGTTCCAACCCAGACTAATGTGACAGACTCTGACAATCCTCCTGATCCTGTACTACCTCTGATACTCAGTCGATCAACCTGAATGTCGTTATTCCCTACGTACACGACAGGTATTGAGAAATCCTCAAGTATCATTTGTAACTACCAATTCAGATTTGCCTCAAATACAGCATGAGTTAGCCAGTGCTACAGAGTTTGATCCTCCCAGAGATGACACCCATTCTGCATATATCAATCTCACCCTAGCAGAGTTGGGGTTAAATGTAAATAACCTGTATAGATGAATAATTACAGTATCAACTTATCAGTATTCAAGAATTTTTTTTTTTGTGTTCACGTTCTCTCCGAATTCTGAGAGTTAACAGTCTAGATTTGAGTGCACCGAATCTGCCTTTCTGTTAAACACTTCTTTCTTTGTATATATTCCTTCCTCAGAATCCGTAGATCACATGAATACAGATCGATCGATCAAATTTTTTTTTATCACTTCTATTGTGTAATCCCAACGTTGAGTTTCATTCGATGAGTTGTGCTATATTATACCTTGTATTGCATTACAGTTTTATTACAGTTTCAATTACGTAAGCTTCCATTCCAATATTCTACTTATGAATGTTATAATGTTCAATTGTTATGTACTTTGACATTGTATAGAATCAGCCCAAGCCGTACACCTGCCATCTCTAGTTTGTATTAGTTGGATGTCGGGACGACATACGTTAGCGTCGCCGAGCTCTCAGTAGTAGTACCAGTTCCTAGTAACCAGTTACCAGTAACCAGTGTACCAGTAGATGACTCACTACCAACCGTCTGTGTGAATCATTGACTGTATTCATATTGCTGCTGACCATAGCAGGATTTCAAACACCCGTCACCCGTAGGCACTTTGAGAGTCAGTCGAAGATAGGGAGCAGAGAGAGGCAGGTCGGCTGTTGGCGCTTTCCATACTTCCCGTTATATATTATACGTACTACCAGCCTACGTGAGTATTTTTACCCATCCACGTTAGAAAACCCACTTGACAAGTGTGCACCAGTGTTGTGGTTTGTTACAGAGTGTGCATCAGTGTTGTGGGTAGTTACAGAGTGTGAACCAGTTGTGGGTAGTTACAGAGCGTGCACCAGTGTTGTGGGTAGAGTGTGCACCATTGAGGGTAGTTACAGTGTGTGCACCAGTGTTGTGGGTAGTTACAGAGTGTGCACCAGTGTTGTGGGTAGTTACAGAGTGTGCACCAGTGTTGTGGGTAGTTACAGAGTGTGCACCAGTGTTGTGGGTAGTTACAGAGTGTGCACCAGTGTTGTGGGTAGTTACAGAGTGTGCACCAGTGTTGTGGGTAGTTACAGAGTGAGCACCAGTGTTGTGGGTAGTTACAGAGTGTGCATCAGTGTTGTGGGTAGTTATAGAGTGTGCACCAGTGTTGTGAGTAGTTACAGAGTGTGCACCAGTGTTGTGGGTAGTTACAGAGTGTGCACCAGTGTTGTGGGTTATTACAGAGTGTGCACCAGTTGTGGGTAGTTACAGAGCGTGCACCAGTGTTGTGGGTAGTTAGTGTGTGCACCATTGTGGGTAGTTACAGTGTGTGCACCAGTGTTGTGGGTAGTTACAGAGTGTGCACCAGTGTTGTGGGTAGTTACAGTGTGCACCAGTGTTGTGGGTAGTTACACAGTGTGCACCAGTGTTGTGGGTAGTTACAGAGTGTGCACCAGTGTTGTGGGTAGTTACAGAGTGTGCACCAGTGTTGTGGGTAGTTACAGAGTGTGCACCAGTGTTGTGGGTAGTTACAGAGTGAGCACCAGTGTTGTGGGTAGTTACAGAGTGTGCATCAGTGTTGTGGGTAGTTATAGAGTGTGCACCAGTGTTGTGAGTAGTTACAGAGTGTGCACCAGTGTTGTGGGTAGTTACAGAGTGTGCACCAGTGTTGTGGGTAGTTACAGAGTGTGCACCAGTGTTGTGGGTAGTTAGAGTGTGCACCATTGTGGGTAGTTACAGTGTGTGCACCAGTGTTGTGGGTAGTTACAGAGTGTGCACCAGTGTTGTGGGTAGTTACAGAGTGTGCACCAGTGTTGTGGGTAGTTACACAGTGTGCACCAGTGTTGTGGGTAGTTACAGAGTGTGCACCAGTGTTGTGGGTAGTTACAGAGTGTGCACCAGTGTTGTGGGTAGTTACAGAGTGTGCACCAGTGTTGTGGGTAGTTACAGAGTGAGCACCAGTGTTGTGGGTAGTTACAGAGTGTGCATCAGTGTTGTGGGTAGTTACAGAGTGTGCATCAGTGTTGTGGGTTATTACAGAGTGTGCACCAGTTGTGGGTAGTTACAGAGCGTGCACCAGTGTTACACAGTGGTGCTGTTACACAGTGGTAGTTCTATTACAGCATAAAACGCTGACAATCTGAAACTTTAATTTCCTTTTGTATGTGTGCACAAATTTTGTCAACTTTCTGTACTGAAGAACTTGTGACGCCTCGGGTGCTGCAGAACTGTCAGATATTGAACGTGCATTTTGTGGTGAACTTAACTAACAGTGGAAGTGAACATTCAGAGGTCCCTGGAACAGTGGAAGTGAACATTCAGAGGTCCCTGGAACAGTGGAAGTGAACATTCAGAGGTCCCTGGAACAGTGGAAGTGAACATTCAGAGGTCCCTGGAACAGTGGAAGTGAACATTCAGAGGTCCCTGGAACAGTGGAAGTGAACATTCAGAGGTCCCTGGAACAGTGGAAGTGAACATTCAGAGGTCCCTGGAACAGTGGAAGTGAACATTCAGAGGTCCCTGGAACAGTGGAAGTGAACATTCAGAGGTCCCTGGAACACTGCACTCTTAACCATACTTATCTAAGTCCTCTTAAGGCAAATTTATTAATTTTTTCAAATGTTCTTCGAGTCTTCCAATATTTCAGCTATTATTTTCACTGCAATGTCTGCACTTCTGTTTGTTATTTTCTCTTTGTCATCTCTTATTTCTTCAAACTCCTTCCAGTGTATAGCTTTATATCAGCCCGTACTTGTCGTCAAGATCTCGTGTCGACAAGATAACGTGTCGACAAGATTTCGTGTCGACATAGTCACTGACAACAGACTGCCTAACTCTTCCCTTCAGCATGGAACATCTATGTTTGTTGGTTCAACGAGTCTAAATAAGAATGTTCACTCTGGATTTCATCATCATTTATGCATCATGTCTCAACATACAGTATTATGTACACTGTACAACGAGGTTATTGTCAGAATAGCTTCAGTGATGATGGATTCACTAGGAATCTAACCTAATATGTTAGATGATAGGTTAGGTTAGGTAAGGTTCGTCAGGAAACAGGACAAATGTTTCCTGACGCGGGTCTTAGTTAGATGATTTGTAGAACCTAACATCAACATTGTTTTAATAATCTGAGACACATTAATATTGTTCTGATAAGAGAATACAATGGAAGCATTAGTAGTACAGTACAATATTCACTGTAGAAGACATATGACAGTACAGTACAGAAGTGTACAGCCATGTAGTACACACGTTACAAACATCTCAGTAAACTTATGGTTTTATATCGAGTATAATTCTCGCAGTAGCAGATATGAAGGTTAAAAAAATGTTAACAATCCATTATAAAAACATTATTTTAACTACAAAAAAAGAAAAACATGAAAAAATTGAAAATGAAAGAAGTGATGACGATGTTTAGCTCAAACAAGTCTCGACAACACGTCAATGCGATGTTTCTCTCACCGGGATCATATAAAAGCCTCAACAGTTCGTCCATTACGATGTTTCTCTCACCGGGATCATATAAAATTTCTGAGTTATATTTGCTGCGTGAGAAAGGATCGACCGTGTTTCCCTGGAAGACTTTTGTTGGTGGAAGGTGACAATAGAAGCAAATGGTGCGTGTAAATCTTGACGGGATATTGGTAAATTATGTCTGTAAAATGTGGTGAAAGTCACACAATGGCTGAGGCTTCTTCCTGGTGACTCAGCCTAGCCAACAACACAGCCTACCATCACCCATCTTTGTTGGTGACTCAGCCTAGCCAACAACACGGCCTACCATCACCCAACCTATCTTGATGAGTAAGACACAGATACAACAGTTGGGTATCTTTAGAGTTGAAACGCTTCGCCTACACAGTAGGTTTCTTCAGTCAAATACAGAGGCAGCAAGTGTGGTCGTGAAATAAAGATGTAATCCATCCATCAACCTTGGAGAATTACCATTTGAGGTAATCAGTCCCTCAGGTGAAGCTCTAATTACCTCAAAGTTCTCGTCTTATTCCACCTATTTCTGGACTGGACTGAAGAAGCCAGTGTGTGGCGAAACGTTTCCAGAATAATGATATCGGAATGTTGCTCAAGTGTCTCAGTTATCAAGGTCTGGGGTTTCTACACTATTTATTAATATCTTCTTGTTATTTTATACCATTATCAACTACTGCCTCTTCTTAACATTCATTTATCTGAAGGATGCTTTCAGGGGTCAGCGCCCCCGTGGTCCGGTCCCAGACCAGGCTTTCTAGTGGATCAAGGCCTGATCAACCAGGTTGTTACTACTGGCATGACGCAGTCCAACGCACGAACCACAGCCCGGCTGATCAGGAACTGACCTGTGAAACATGTCAGCTTCCCTCTTAAAGACAGCCAGGGATCTAGTGGTAATCTTCTATGTATGACAGCAGGTTTCTGCTTCTCATTGTAGGTATTGTACAATGTCTGCCAAATTTTTGCTTTCGTAAGGTTGGATTTCTGTGTCCAGACTTGGGACAAGTCCCTCTAGATTTTCTAGGTGTAAATTATGATGTAGCTTCCTCGCCTGTGTTCCAAGGAGTACGTATAGGTCAAGAAACTTCAAACGTTCCCAGTAATTAAGATGATTGACTAAACTTATACATTTTCTGCGTCTGTAATGAGGGGGTGGGGGCAGCATGAAGGGGTGGGGGCAGCATGAGGGGGTGGGAGCAACATGAGGGGGTGGGGGCAACATGAGGGGGTGGGGGCAACATGAGGGAGGTGGGGGCAGCATGAGGGGGTGGGGGCAGCATGAAGGGGTGGGGGCAGCATGAGGGGGTGGGAGCAACATGAGGGGGTGGGGGCAACATGAGGGGGTGGGGGCAACATGAGGGAGGTGGGGGCAGCATGAGGGGGTAGGGGCAGCATGAAGGGGTGGGGGCAGCATGAGGGGGTGGGAGCAACATGAGGGGGTGGGGGCAACATGAGGGGGTGGGGGCAACATGAGGGAGGTGGGGGCAGCATGAGGGGGTGGGGGCAGCATGAAGGGGTGGGGGCAGCATGAGGGGGGTGGGAGCAACATGAGGGGGTGGGGGCAACATGAGGGGGTGGGGGCAACATGAGGGAGGTGGGGGCAGCATGAGGGGGTGGGGGCAGCATGAAGGGGTGGGGGCAGCATGAGGGGGTGGGAGCAACATGAGGGGGTGGGGGCAACATGAGGGGGTGGGGGCAACATGAGGGAGGTGGGGGCAGCATGAGGGGGTGGGGGCAGCATGAAGGGGTGGGGGCAGCATGAGGGGGTGGGAGCAACATGAGGGGGTGGGGGCAACATGAGGGAGGTGGGGGCAGCATGAGGGGGTGGGGGCACCATGAGGGGGGGTGGGGGCAGCATGAGGGGGTGGGGGCAGCATGAGGGGGTGGGAGCAACATGAGGGGGTGGGGGCAACATGAGGGAGGTGGGGGCAGCATGAGGGGGTGGGGGCAGCATGAGGGGGTGGGAGCAACATGAGGGGGTGGGGGCAACATGAGGGAGGTGGGGGCAGCATGAGGGGGTGGGGGCAGCATGAGGGGGGTGGGGGCAGCATGAGGGGGGTGGGGGCAGCATGAGGGGGGTGGGGGCAGCATGAGGGGGTGGGGGCAACATGAGGGGGTGGGGGCAACATGAGGGAGGTGGGGGCAGCATGAGGGGGTGGGGGCAGCATGAGGGGGGTGG
>NC_091298.1:566521-609021 GCF_038502225.1 Cherax quadricarinatus | reverse complement strand
AGCATGTTGTAGATATATGCTGCACACACAGCATGTTGTAGATATATGCTACACACACAAGATGCATCTAAGAGCTGGACAAACATCAATGGTGACCATGGTGGTGCTGTGAGCAGTGTTGTGACCACCTCAGCTCTCTTCATTTAGCTCTGTGAGGCAACTGAGAGTTATCAACCTCAGTGGGAAGTCTGGAAGGAGGGAAATCAGGGGAGGTCTAGCAGAGAAATACGTGGAGGGAGGAATGGAGGGAGGGAAGAAAGGGTGGAGGGAACATGGAGGGAGGGAGGCCACTCTCTGGTGTGTTGATCTGACCGATAACCAATCGCGTCTGCGATCAATACAGCGGCAGTTGAAGAGGGCCAATAAAAGCGAAGCACCGTGAAGTGAGGGCCAATACGGAAAAAACTCCGCTACAAATTGTATGCCATCACATAAACCCTCATTCTCAAGAGCAATAAAGAGCTTGTGAAACCATCTACCAACCTTCACAAACTTTTATTATCCTTAAAGAGTTAAAGAGAAGACGTCCACAATCATGGAGCAGTGATGTCAACAATCGTGGAGCAGTAATGTCAACAATCACGGAGCAGTGATGTCAACAATCATGTAGCAGTGATTTCAACAATCATGGAGCAGTGATGTTAACAATTATGGAGAAGTGATGTCAACAATCACGGAGCAGTAATGTAAACAATCATGGAGCAGTGATGTCAACAATCACGGAGCAGTGATGTCAAGAATCACGGAGCAGTAATGTAAACAATCATGGAGCAGTGATGTCAACAATCACGGAGCAGTGATGTCAACAATCATGGAGCAGTGATGTCAACAATCACGGAGCAGTGATGTCAACGATCATGGAGCAGTGATGTCAACAATCATGGAGCAGTGATGTCAACAATCATGGAGCAGTGATGTCAACAATCATGGAGCAGTGATGTCAACAATCATGGAGCAGTGATGTAAACAATCATGGAGCAGTGATTTAAACAATCATGGAGCAGTGATGTCAACAATCACGGAGCAGTAATGTCAACAATCATGGAGCAGTGATGTCAACAGTCACGCAGCAGAAACTTCAGAGAGTAACAAGGTCAACAATCACGGAGCAGTGATGTCAACAATCATGGAGCAGTGATGTCAACAGTCACGCAGCAGAAACTTCAGAGAGTAACAAGGGCAACAATCACAGTGTAGTAGTAATGATGGCAGTAAGTGAAGATACAAGTAGCAGTGTACATTAAAATCACCAACTGTGAGAACACACACAGAATTTGGCTGAATCATGAATACCAATGACCTGCCAGGCCTTCCTCACGGCGTTGGTGGTGCACATTTGGTGGTGTACCGTTGGTGGTGTACCTCTGGTGGTACACCTTTGGTGATGTTCCATTGGTGGTAGTGATGCTGACTGCATGGTGTTGATGGTGGTGTTGGTGTGGTGGTGGTGGTGGTGTTGGTGTGGTGGTGGTGGTGGTGGTGGTGGTGGTGGTGGTGGTGGTGGTGCTGATGTTGGTGCTCGGATATAACCACTTCACCTGTTACTCCACCCTCTACTACCTCCACTCTGACCACTGTCTGTAGTGCATCAATGGAACACTTAGCAGCATCAATCAGGGTATCAGGAAGGCTCATGAGCCTCACTGACACGAGCGTAACAGCAGCAGCATCAGGAAGGCGAGCCTCGACATAATCTCCAGGTCGTTCGACACTTTCCAAAGGTCAAACAGATTACCAGGGTATTAAAAACAGGTCCTCACCATGATAACTACGCCATTACCCTTTCCTCAACACACACACACACACACACACACACATACACACACACACACACACACACACACACACACACACACACACACACACACACACCAAAATCACTAATAGTGGACAACTCTCTTTGAAAAACTCAAACTAGAACGAAAATTGAAGACATGTGCACGAACGCTTGAAAACAAGGTATACAAGGAAAGAGGTGAGGATGCCCACCCAGTCATTATGGTGATGACAAACCAAATTAACAGGAATGATAACGAGCGCAGTTTTTTCTGGATGTTTTCCACAGTTAGGAAAGAGGCAGTCTAAGAGATGAACAGCATCCAGAAGTGTTACAACCAGCCAGAACTGCAGACAAAACTTAGAAGACGCCCTAGTCTCCTAGCTCCTGCCAGGGTCCTACCTACTGCCTGGTCCTCCTAACTCCTGCCAGTCCTAACTGTACCTGGACTTTCGAAAACCCCTTGTTTTTCCCCTGGTAATAGTCCTGCCACCTGCAGTGTGACAACACTAACACATCAACCTTAACTGCCTCTAGTTACAAGTAATGTTAGCATTTGTCACTCACAGGTAGTTATATTATTCCTGTGTGTATGTGTGTGTGTTACTTTTTCTGAGTTTCCACTTCATTCACACACACACACACACACACACACACACACACACACACAGGGGCCAGGAGCTGTGACTCGACCCCTGCAACCACAACCACAAATAGGTGAGTACACACACACACACACACACACGCACGCACACGCACACGTATTTTAAGAGTTACTTGGATGAAAAATTTGCGCTGGTGAGTTAAGAAGCCCGTTAGTCTCTGCCCACGGAAGTTACAGTGATATATGTCTCTCCTAAGAAAGATGGGGGAGAGAGAGAGAGAGAGAGAGAGAGAGAGAGAGAGAGAGAGAGAGAGAGAGAGAGAGAGAGAGAGAGAGAGAGAGAGAGAGAGAGAGAGAGAGACAGAGAGAGAGAGAGAGAGAGAGAGAGAGAGAGAGAGACAGAGAGAGAGAGAGAGAGAGAGAGAGAGCACATTATCTTCAATACCATCATAAACGGGAAGATCATAAGCATAAAGTCTAGAAAAAACGGTATCACCAGTGATAACGGTAAGAACAACAGATGTAAGGATAAGATAAACTGCTGTGTGACTGTAACAAGATGACTAGTAACAGTGTGGCAGTGTAACAGAGTGACAGTAACGTCTACTGGAGTGGTGCCTGTGTCAACACTATCATCATCAGTGGTGCCTGTGTCAACACTAACATCATCAGTGGTGCCTGTGTCAACACTATCATCATCAGTGGTGCCTGTGTCAACACTAACATCATCAGTGGTGCCTGTGTCAACACTATCATCATCAGTGGTGCCTGTGTCAACACTATCATCATCAGTGGTGCCTGTGTCAACACTATCATCATCAGTGGTGCCTGTGTCAACACTAACATCATCAGTGGTGCCTGTGTCAACACTATCATCATCAGTGGTGCCTGTGTCAACACTATCATCATCAGTGGTGCCTGTGTCAACACTATCATCATCAGTGGTGCCTGTGTCAACACTACCATCATCAGTGGTGCCTGTGTCAACACTATCATCATCAGTGGTGCCTGTGTCAACACTATCATCATCAGTGGTGCCTGTGTCAACACTATCATCATCAGTGGTGCCTGTGTCAACACTATCATCAGTGGTGCCTATGTCAACACTATCATCATCAGTGGTGCCTGTGTCAACACTATCATCAGTGGTGCCTATGTCAACACTATCGTCATCAGTGGTGCCTGTGTCAACACTAACATCATCAGTGGTGCCTGTGTCAGCACTATCATCATCAATGGTGCCTGTGTCAGCATTAACATCATCAGTGGTGCCTGTGTCAACACTATCATCATCAGTGGTGCCTGTGTCAGCACTATCATCATCAATGGTGCCTGTGTCAGCATTAACATCATCAGTAGTGCCTGTGTCAACACTATCATCATCAGTGGTGCCTGTGTCAACACTATCATCATCAGTGGTGCCTGTGTCAACACTATCATCAGTGGTGCCTGTGTCAACACTATCATCAGTGGTGCCTGTGTCAACACTAACATCATCAGTGGTGCCTATGTCAACACTATCATCATCAGTGGTGCCTGTGTCAACACTAACATCATCAGTGGTGCCTGTGTCAACACTATCATCATCAGTGGTGCCTGGGTCAACACTATCATCAGTGGTGCCTATGTCAACACTATCATCATCAGTGGTGCCTGTGTCAACACTAACATCATCAGTGGTGCCTGTGTCAACACTATCATCATCAGTGGTGCCTGTGTCAACACTATCATCATCAGTGGTGCCTGTGTCAACAATATCATCATCAGTGGTGCCTGTGTCAACACTATCATCATCAGTGGTGCCTGTGTCAACACTATCATCATCAGTGGTGCCTGTGTCAACACTATCATCATCAGTGGTGCCTGTGTCAACACTATCATCATCAATGGTGCCTGTGTCAACACTATCATCATCAGTTTTGCCTGTGTCAGCACTATCATCATCAATGGTGCCTGTGTCAGCACTATCATCATCAGTTTTGCCTGTGTCAGCACTATCATCATCAATGGTGCCTGTGTCAACACTATCATCATCAGTTTTGCCTGTGTCAGCACTATCATCATCAATGGTGCCTGTGTCAACACTATCATCATCAGTTTTGCCTGTGTCAGCACTATCATCATCAATGGTGCCTGTGTCAGCACTATCATCATCAATGGTGCCTGTGTCAGCACTATCATCATCAGTGGTGCCTGTGTCAGCATTAACATCATCAGTGGTGCAAGTGTCAGCACTATCATCATCAGTGGTGCAAGTGTCAGCACTATCATCATCAGTGGTGCAAGTGTCAGCACTATCATCATCAGTGGTGCAAGTGTCAGCACTATCATCATCAGTGGTGCAAGTGTCAGCACTAACCATAACAATAACACTTGGTAAAGGTTAATAGTCATGACTGTGTTGAATCTTCAATGAAGAAATCTAACTGTTGTTGTTGTTGTTGTTGTTGTTGTTGCAACAAACGGTGCCGCAAGTGTGTGCACTTACCCCTGTATGAACTAACACTTCCTGCAATAGCGCCAACACTTGCTCCAGCTGGTACATGGGACAGATGGCAGAGAACTTGAGCGTCCACATCCGGGCTATCTGCTAACAACTATCTTCTACCTATATTAAGTGCTACCGTGAGTGGCTGGGTACAGTACTAAGTCTCCATCAGTAATAAATAACAAACAATAAACTCAGCAAACATTGTAAACAAACTGACTCTCACTATGATGATACCAACACATTAGACAACGTAAACAATTATAAAATCCCTCATTACAACTGCTGTAAATGGTGTTGAAAGCCACAGGCAATAAGAGCCATAAAGAGCCATGATTGTAACAGCTTGACGTACAGGATGGCTGCCATGTCTCGTTACCACACAAAAACATGACTGCTCGCTTTAATTCACTTTCCTTTTTTTCATGTTAATTACACGTGGCGTTAAGTGATACAAGCGTTGAACAGCGGAGTGCTGTTAGTGTGTGGAGCCTTGAACCTCCACAACTGCAGCGTTGAACAGCGGAGTGCTGTTAGTGTGTGGAGCCTTGAACCTCCACAACTGCAGCGTTGAACAGCGGAGTGCTGTTAGTGTGTGGAGCCTTGAACCTCCACAACTGCAGCGTTGAACAGCGGAGTGCTGTTAGTGTGTGGAGCCTTGAACCTCCACAACCGCAGCGTTGAACAGCGGAGTGCTGTTAGTGTGTGGAGCCTTGAACCTCCACAACTGCAGCGTTGAACAGCGGAGTGCTGTTAGTGTGTGGAGCCTTGAACCTCCACAACTGCAGCGTTGAACAGCGGAGTGCTGTTAGTGTGTGGAGCCTTGAACCTCCACAACTGCAGCGTTGAACAGCGGAGTGCTGTTAGTGTGTGGAGCCTTGAACCTCCACAACTGCAGCGTTGAACAGCGGAGTGCTGTTAGTGTGTGGAGCCTTGAACCTCCACAACTGCAGCGTTGAACAGCGGAGTGCTGTTAGTGTGTGGAGCCTTGAACCTCCACAACTGCAGCCTTGAACAGCGGAGTGCTGTTAGTGTGTGGAACCTTGAACCTCCACAACTGCAGCGTTGAACAGCGGAGTGCTGTTAGTGTGTGGAGCCTTGAACCTCCACAACTGCAGCGTTGAACAGCGGAGTGCTGTTAGTGTGTGGAGCCTTGAACCTCCACAACTGCAGCGTTGAACAGCGGAGTGCTGTTAGTGTGTGGAGCCTTGAACCTCCACAACCGCAGCGTTGAACAGCGGAGTGCTGTTAGTGTGTGGAGCCTTGAACCTCCACAACTGCAGCGTTGAACAGCGGAGTGCTGTTAGTGTGTGGAGCCTTGAACCTCCACAACCGCAGCGTTGAACAGCGGAGTGCTGTTAGTGTGTGGAGCCTTGAACCTCCACAACTGCAGCGTTGAACAGCGGAGTGCTGTTAGTGTGTGGAACCTTGAGCCTCCACAAACATGGAAGATATTGCAAGATGTGAGCCTCGATGACCATCAACGATACCACTAACAACACTGCGTTGTAAGTGTAGACAGTGTAGTAGCCTCCAGCGTTGTAAGTGTAGACAGTGTAGTAGCCTCCAGCGTTGTAAGTGTAGACAGTGTAGTAGCCTCCAGCGTTGTAAGTGTAGACAGTGTAGTAGCCTCCAGCGTTGTAAGTGTAGACAGTGTAGTAGCCTCCAGCGTTGTGTAGACAGTGTAGTAGCCTCCAGCGTTGTAAGTGTAGACAATGTAGTAGCCTCCAGCGTTGTAAGTGTAGACAGTGTAGTAGCCTCCAGCGTTGTAAGTGTAGACAGTGTAGTAGCCTCCAGCGTTGTGTAGACAGTGTAGTAGCCTCCAGCGTTGTAAGTGTAGACAGTGTAGTAGCCTCCAGCGTTGTAAGTGTAGACAGTGTAGTAGCCTCCAGCGTTGTAAGTGTAGACAGTGTAGTAGCCTCCAGCGTTGTAAGTGTAGACAGTGTAGTAGCCTCCAGCGTTGTAAGTGTAGACAGTGTAGTAGCCTCCAGCGTTGTAAGTGTAGACAGTGTAGTAGCCTCCAGCGTTGTAAGTGTAGACAGTGTAGTAGCCTCCAGCGTTGTAAGTGTAGACAGTGTAGTAGCCTCCAGCGTTGTAAGTGTAGACAGTGTAGTAGCCTCCAGCGTTGTAAGTGTAGACAGTGTAGTAGCCTCCAGCGTTGTAAGTGTAGACAGTGTAGTAGCCTCCAGCGTTGTAAGTGTAGACAGTGTAGTAGCCTCCAGCGTTGTGTAGACAGTGTAGTAGCCTCCAGCGTTGTAAGTGTAGACAGTGTAGTAGCCTCCAGCGTTGTAAGTGTAGACAGTGTAGTAGCCTCCAGCGTTGTAAGTGTAGACAGTGTAGTAGCCTCCAGCGTTGTAAGTGTAGACAGTGTAGTAGCCTCCAGCGTTGTAAGTGTAGACAGTGTAGTAGCCTCCAGCGTTGTAAGTGTAGACAGTGTAGTAGCCTCCAGCGTTGTAAGTGTAGACAGTGTAGTAGCCTCCAGCGTTGTAAGTGTAGACACTGTAGTAGCCTCCAGCGTTGTCAATTTAAACAGTGTAGCACTCTCCAGTGTTGTCAGTGTAGCACTCTGCAGTGTTGTCAGTGTAGCACTCTCCAGTGTTGTCAGTGTAGCACTCTCCAGTGTTGTCAGTGTAGCACTCTCCAGTGTTGTCAGTGTAGCACTCTCCAGTGTTGTCAGTGCAGCAATCTCCAGTGTTGTCAGTGTAGCACTCTCCAGTGTTGTCAGTGTAGCACTCTCTAGTGTTGTCAGTGTATCACTCTCCAGTGTTGTCAGTGTAGCACTCTCCAGTGTTGTCAGTGTAGCACTCTCCAGTGTTGTCAGTGTAGCACTCTCCAGTGTTGTCAGTGCAGCACTCTCCAGTGTTGTCAGTGTAGCACTCTCCAGTGATGTCAGTGTAGCACTCTCCAGTGTTGTCAGTGTAGCACTCTCTAGTGTTGTCAGTGTATCACTCTCCAGTGTTGTCAGTGTATCACTCTCCAGTGTTGTCAGTGTAGCACTCTCTAGTGTTGTCAGTGTAGCACTCTCCAGTGTTGTCAGTGTAGCACTCTCGAGTGTTGTCAGTGTATCACTCTCCAGTGTTGTCAGTGTAGCACTCTCCAGTGTTGTCAGTGTAGCACTCTCCAGTGTTGTCAGTGTATCACTCTCCAGTGTTGTCAGTGTAGCACTCTCCAGTGTTGTCAGTGTATCACTCTCCAGTGTTGTCAGTGTATCTCTCTCCAGTGTTGTCAGTATAGCACTCTCCAGTGTTGTCAGTGTAGCACTCTCCAGTGTTGTCAGTGTATCACTCTCCAGTGTTGTCAGTGTAGCACTCTCCAGTGTTGTCAGTGTAGCACTCTGCAGTGTTGTCAGTGTAGCACTCTCCAGTGTTGTCAGTGTAGCACTCTGCAGTGTTGTCAGTGTAGCACTCTCCAGTGTTGTCAGTGTAGCACTCTGCAGTGTTGTCAGTGTAGCACTCTCCAGTGTTGTCAGTGTAGCACTCTGCAGTGTTGTCAGTGTAGCACTCTCCAGTGTTGTCAGTGTAGGACTCTGCAGTGTTGTCAGTGTAGCACTCTCCAGTGTTGTCAGTGTAGCACTCTCCAGTGTTGTCAGTGTAGCACTCTCCAGTGTTGTCAGTGTAGCACTCTCCAGTGTTGTCAGTGTAGCACTCTCCAGTGTTGTCAGTGTAGCACTCTCCAGTGTTGTCAGTGTAGCACTCTCCAGTGTTGTCAGTGTATCACTCTCCAGTTGTCAGTGTAGCACTCTCAGTGTGTCAGTGTAGCACTCTCCAGTGTTGTCAGTGTAGCACTCTCCAGTGTTGTCAGTGTAGCACTCTCCAGTGTTGTCAGTGTAGCACTCTCCAGTGTTGTCAGTGTAGCACTCTCCAGTGTTGTCAGTGTATCACTCTCCAGTGTTGTCAGTGTAGCACTCTCCAGTGTTGTTAGTGTAGCACTCTGCAGTGTTGTCAGTGTAGCACTCTCCAGTGTTGTCAGTGTAGCACTCTGCAGTGTTGTCAGTGTAGCACTCTCCAGTGTTGTCAGTGTAGCACTCTCCAGTGTTGTCAGTGTATCACTCTCCAGTGTTGTCAGTGTAGCACTCTCCAGTGTTGTCAGTGTAGCACTCTCCAGTGTTGTTAGTGTAGCACTCTGCAGTGTTGTCAGTGTAGCACTCTCCAGTGTTGTCAGTGTAGCACTCTGCAGTGTTTTCAGTGTAGCACTCTGCAGTGTTGTCAGTGTAGCACTCTCCAGTGTTGTCAGTTGACATGACAAACACTGTCTTCTCTTCAACAAGTGTGACCTGGCTGTATTTCTCTACCAGGCTTGTCATCAGGCTGACATGAGACACCCAAGACCAGTTTCCAGAAGTCTTCTAGCTATGCACTCAGGTTGAGGGCAGGCTTCCCTAGTGACCACCTGATCCACCAGACTGTTCCTGTCAGCGACCCTCAACCTTACCTCCACTCTTGTAGTGGGCTGGCACAAGGCTGTCTCTCACGCTGCTGTCACATTACTCACCGCATATCTGGGTCAGCAGACCATCCTCTTATAGGTTCGGTCTAAGACCAAGCTTCACATCTGCCGGAAACAGTGTATGGTGAAAGTGTATAGAATTTTTCATTTAGTTGATGTCTGACGTCTTCATGAGACACGACAACCTTGATTCTGCCAGTGACGACTGGTTAACAAGGTGCCCCATGGTTTGGTGGCTAAAGCTCTCGCTTCACACGGCGAGAGTCTGGGTTCGATTCCCAGCGAGGGTAGAAACATGCCGCGTGTTTCTTTACACCTGTTGTCTATGTTCACTCATCAGTAAAATGGGTATCTGGGTGATAGTCGACTGGTGTGGGTCGCATCCTGGGACAAAACTGACCTAATTTGTCCGAAATGCTCAGCATAACAAGGGGCTTTCTGTACAGTAGTGTCAGTAATGTCAGCCAGGTCTCTATACCTTGTACCATGTACTTGTAATAAATAAATATAGCATGAGAGTATGTCTACTCTACCTGCTGGTATGTCTACTGTACCTGCTGGTGAGTGTCTCTACCCGCTGGTATGTCTACTCTACCTGCTGGTATGTCTACTCCACCTGCTGGTATGTCTACTCTACCTGCTGGTATGTCTACTCCACCTGCTGGTATGTCTACTCTACCTGCTGGTATGTCTACTCTACCTGCTGGTATGTCTACTCCACCTGCTGGTATGTCTACTCTACCTGCTGGTATGTCTACTCTACCTGCTGGTATGTCTACTACACCTGCTGGTATGTCTACTCTACCTGCTGGTATGTCTACTCCACCTGCTGGTATGTCTACTCCACCTGCTGGTATGTCTACTCTACCTGCTGGTATGTCTACTCTACCTGCTGGTATGTCTACTCCACCTGCTGGTATGTCTACTCCACCTGCTGGTATGTCTACTCTACCTGCTGGTATGTCTACTCCACCTGCTGGTATGTCTACTCTACCTGCTGGTATGTCTACTCCACCTGCTGGTATGTCTACTCCACCTGCTGGTATGTCTACTCTACCTGCTGGTATGTCTACTCTACCTGCTGGTATGTCTACTCCACCTGCTGGTATGTCTACTCTACCTGCTGGTATGTCTACTCTACCTGCTGGTATGTCTACTCCACCTGCTGGTATGTCTACTCTACCTGCTGGTATGTCTACTCTACCTGCTGGTATGTCTACTCTACCTGCTGGTATGTCTACTCTACCTGCTGGTATGTCTACTCCACCTGCTGGTATGTCTACTCTACCTGCTGGTATGTCTACTCTACCTGCTGGTATGTCTACTCTACCTGCTGGTATGTCTACTCTACCTGCTGGTATGTCTACTCCACCTGCTGGTATGTCTACTCTACCTGCTGGTATGTCTACTCTACCTGCTGGTATGTCTACTCTACCTGCTGGTATGTCTACTCTACCTGCTGGTATGTCTACTCTACCTGCTGGTATGTCTACTCTACCTGCTGGTATGTCTACTCCACCTGCTGGTATGTCTACTCTACCTGCTGGTATGTCTACTCTACCTGCTGGTATGTCTACTCCACCTGCTGGTATGTCTACTCTACCTGCTGGTGATTAGTGCTTCAACTAAGAGCAGTAATACCTGTACACCTGGTATAACTCACCATGTACCTCTGTACACCTGCCATAACTCATGTACCTCTGTACACCAGCCATAACTCATGTACCTCTGTACACCTGCCATAACTCATGTACCTCTGTACACCTGCCATTACTCATGTACCTCTGTACACCAGCCATTACTCATGTACCTCTGTACACCAGCCATTACTCATGTACCTCTGTACACCTGCCATAACTCATGTACCTCTGTACACCTGCCATAACGCATGTACCTCTGTACACCTGCCATAACTCATGTACCTCTGTACACCTGCCATAACTCATGTACCTCTGTACACCTGCCATTACTCATGTACCTCTGTACACCAGCCATTACTCATGTACCTCTGTACACCAGCCATTACTCATGTACCTCTGTACACCAGCCATTACTCATGTACCTCTGTACACCAGCCATTACTCATGTACCTCTGTACACCTGCCATAACTCATGTACCTCTGTACACCTGCCATAACGCATGTACCTCTGTACACCTGCCATAACTCATGTACCTCTGTACACCTGCCATAACTCATGTACCTCTGTACACCTGCCATAACTCATGTACCTCTGTACACCAGCCATAACTCATGTACCTCTGTACACCTGCCATAACTCATGTACCTCTGTACACCTGCCATAACTCATGTACCTCTGTACACCAGCCATAACTCATGTACCTCTGTACACCTGCCATAACTCATGTACCTCTGTACACCTGCCATAACGCATGTACCTCTGTACACCAGCCATAACTCATGTACCTCTGTACACCTGCCATAACTCATGTACCTCTGTACACCTGCCATAACGCATGTACCTCTGTACACCTGCCATAACTCATGTACCTCTGTACACCTGCCATAACTCATGTACCTCTGTACACCTGCCATTACTCATGCACCTCTGTACACCAGCCATTACTCATGTACCTCTGTACACCTGACATTACTCATGTACCTCTGTACACCTGCCATTACTCATGTACCTCTGTACACCTGCCATTACTCATGTACCTCTGTACACCTGCCATTACTCATGTACCTCTGTACACCTGATATTACTCATGTACCTCTGTACACCTGCCATAACTCATGTACCTCTGTACACCTGCCATTACTCATGTACCTCTGTACACCTGCCATAACTCATGTACCTCTGTACACCTGCCATTACTCATGTACCTCTGTACACCAGCCATTACTCATGTACCTCTGTACACCTGACATTACTCATGTACCTCTGTACACCTGCCATTACTCATGTACCTCTGTACACCTGCCATTACTCATGTACCTCTGTACACCTGACATTACTCATGTACCTCTGTACACCTGCCATAACTCATGTACCTCTGTACACCTGCCATTACTCATGTACCTCTGTACACCTGCCATTACTCATGTACCTCTGTACACCTGCCATTACTCATGTACCTCTGTACACCTGCTATAACTCACGTACCTCTGTACACTTCTTACAAGTCATCATGTACCTCTGTACACTTGTTACAAGTCACCATGTACCTCTGTACACCTGCCATTACTCATGTACCTCTGTACACCTGCCATTACTCATGTACCTCTGTACACCTGACATTACTCATGTACCTCTGTACACCTGCCATAATTCATGTACCTCTGTACACCTGCCATTACTCATGTACCTCTGTACACCTGCCATTACTCATGTACCTCTGTACACCTGCTATAACTCACGTACCTCTGTACACTTCTTACAAGTCATCATGTACCTCTGTACACTTGTTACAAGTCATCATGTACCTCTGTACACCTGTTATAACTCATCATGTACCTCTGTACACTTGTTACAAGTCATCATGTATCTCTGACACCTGTTACAACTCATCATGTACCTCTGTACACCTGTTACAACTCATCATGTACCTCTGTACACCTGTTACAACTCATCATGTACCTCTGTACACTTGTTACAACTCATCATGTACCTCTGTACACCTGTTACAACTCATCACGTACCTCTGTACACCTGTTACAAGTCATCATGTACCTCTGTACACTTGTTACAACTCATCATGTACCTCTGTACACTTGTTACAACTCATCATGTACCTCTGACACCTATTACAACTCATCACGTACCTCTATACACCTGTTACAACTCATCATGTACCTCTGTACACTAGTTACAACTCATCATGTACCTCTGTACACTTGTTACAAGTCATCATGTACCTCTGTACACTTGTTACAAGTCATCATGTACCTCTGTACACTTGTTACAAGTCATCATGTACCTCTGTACACTTGTTACAAGTCATCATGTACCTCTGTATACTTGTTACAAGTCATCATGTACCTCTGTACACTTGTTACAACTCATCATGTACCTCTGTACACTTGTTACAACTCATCATGTACCTCTGACACCTGTTACAACTCATCATGTACCTCTGACACCTGTTACAACTCATCATGTACCTCTGACACCTGTTACAACTCATCATGTACCTCTGACACTTGTTACAACTCATCATGTACCTCTGACACCTGTTACAACTCATCATGTACCTCTGACACCTGTTACAACTCATCATGTACCTCTGACACTTGTTACAACTCATCATGTACCTCTGACACCTGTTACAACTCATCATGTACCTCTGACACCTGTTACAACTCATCATGTACCTCTGACACCTGTTACAACTCATCATGTACCTCTGACACCTGTTACAACTCATCATGTACCTCTGACACCTGTTACAAGTCATCATGTACCTCTGACACCTGTTACAACTCATCATGTACCTCTGACACCTGTTACAACTCATCATGTACCTCTGACACCTGTTACAACTCATCATGTACCTCTGACACCTGTTACAACTCATCATGTACCTCTGACACCTGTTACAACTCATCATGTACCTCTGACACTTGTTACAACTCATCATGTACCTCTGACACCTGTTACAACTCATCATGTACCTCTGACACCTGTTACAAGTCATCATGTACCTCTGACACCTGTTACAAGTCATCATGTACCTCTGACACCTGTTACAACTCATCATGTACCTCTGACACCTGTTACAACTCATCATGTACCTCTGACACCTGTTACAACTCATCATGTACCTCTGACACCTGTTACAAGTCATCATGTACCTCTGACACCTGTTACAAGTCATCATGTACCTCTGACACCTGTTACAAGTCATCATGTACCTCTGACACCTGTTACAAGTCATCATGTACCTCTGACACCTGTTACAACTCATCATGTACCTCTGTACACCTGTTACAACTCATCATGTACCTCTGACACCTGTTACAACTCATCATGTACCTCTGACACCTGTTACAACTCATCATGTACCTCTGTACACCTGTTACAACTCATCATGTACCTCTGACACCTGTTACAACTCATCATGTACCTCTGTACACCTGCTACAACTCATCATGCGCCTGAACAAACTCATCACAATAAACGCTGGAGTTTTGGAACACAATTCCCTCATTACGGAAAAAAATCACAAAACATTTATTTCCTCGCTGATGTTTGAAACTCCTCAGTCAGAGGAAAATTCTCCTCAGTCAGAGGAAAATTCTCCTCAGTCAGAGGAAAATTCTCCTCAGTCAGAGGAAAATTCTCCTCAGTCAGAGGAAAATTCTCCTCAGTCAGAGGAAAATTCTCCTCAGTCAGAGGAAAATTCTCCTCAGTCAGAGGAAAATTCTCCTCAGTCAGAGGAAAATTCTCCTCAGTCAGAGGAAAAATTCTCCTCAGTCAGAGGAAAATTCTCCTCAGTCAGAGGAAAATTCTCCTCAGTCAGAGGAAAAATTCTCCTCAGTCAGAGGAAAAATTCTCCTCAGTCAGAGGAAAAATTCTCCTCAGTCAGAGGAAAATTCTCCTCAGTCAGAGGAAAATTCTCCTCAGTCAGAGGAAAAATTCTCCTCAGTCAGAGGAAAAATTCTCCTCAGTCAGAGGAAAAATTCTCCTCAGTCAGAGGAAAAATTCTCCTCAGTCAGAGGAAAAATTCTCCTCAGTCAGAGGAAAAATTCTCCTCAGTCAGAGGAAAATTCTCCTCAGTCAGAGGAAAAATTCTCCTCAGTCAGAGGAAAAATTCTCCTCAGTCAGAGGAAAAATTCTCCTCAGTCAGAGGAAAAATTCTCCTCAGTCAGAGGAAAAATTCTCCTCAGTCAGAGGAAAATTCTCCTCAGTCAGAGGAAAAATTCTCCTCAGTCAGAGGAAAAATTCTCCTCAGTCAGAGGAAAAATTCTCCTCAGTCAGAGGAAAAATTCTCCTCAGTCAGAGGAAAATTCTCCTCAGTCAGAGGAAAAATTCTCCTCAGTCAGAGGAAAAATTCTCCTCAGTCAGAGGAAAAATTCTCCTCAGTCAGAGGAAAAATTCTCCTCAGTCAGAGGAAAAATTCTCCTCAGTCAGAGGAAAAATTCTCCTCAGTCAGAGGAAAAATTCTCCTCAGTCAGAGGAAAAATTCTCCTCAGTCAGAGGAAAAATTCTCCTCAGTCAGAGGAAAAATTCTCCTCAGTCAGAGGAAAATTCTCCTCAGTCAGAGGAAAATTCTCCTCAGTCAGAGGAAAATTCTCCTCAGTCAGAGGAAAATTCTCCTCAGTCAGAGGAAAAATTCTCCTCAGTCAGAGAAGATCGGAGGTTACTCCTCAGTCAGGAGGGAAAAATTCTCCTCAGTCAGAGGAAAAATTCTCCTCAGTCAGAGGGAAAAATTCTCCTCAGTCAGAGGAAAAATTCTCTCAGTCCAGAGAGGAAAAATTCTCCTCAGTCAGAGGAAAAATTCTCCTCAGTCAGAGAAAAATTCTCCTCAAGAGTCAGAGGAGGAAAAATTCTCCTCAGTCAGAGGAAAAATTCTCCTCAGTCAGAGGAAAAATTCTCCTCAGTCAGAGGAAAATTCCTCTCAGTCAGAGAGGAAAAATTCTCCTCAGTCAGAGAGGAAAATTCTCCTCAGTCAGGAGATGGAAAAATTCCTCAGTCAGGAAAAATTCTCCTCAACAGAGGAAAAATTCTCCTCAGTCAGAGAGGAAAAATTCTCCTCAGTCAGAGGAAAAATTCCTACGGAGTCGAGGAGTGAAAAATACCATGAATCAGGAAAATTCCTTCTCAGATCAGAGAGGAAAAATTCTCCTCAGTCGAAAAATTCTCCTCAGCCGAGGAAAAAGGTCATCCTCAGTCAGAGGAAAAATTCTCCTCAGTCAGAGGAGGTTATATCGTCGGAAAAATTCTCCTCAGTCAGAGTGGAAAACCCGCCACTCCCAGTCAGAGGAAAATTCTCCTCAGTCAGAGGAAAAATTCTCCTCAGTCAGAGAGGAAAAATTCTCCTCAGTCAGAGGAAAAAGTTGGCTCCTCAGTCAGAGGAAAAATTCTCCTCAGTCACAGGAAAAATTCTCCTCAGTCAGAGGAAAAATTCTCCTCAGTCAGAGGAAAAATTCTCCTCAGTCAGAGGAAAAATTCTCCTCAGTCAGAGGAAAAATTCTCCTCAGCCAGAGGAAAAATTCTCCTCAGCCAGAGGAAAAATTCTCCTCAGTCAGAGGAAAAATTCTCCTCAGCCAGAGGAAAAATTCTCCTCAGTCCGGAGGGTAAAAATTCTCCTCAGTCATGAGAGGAAAAATTCTCCTCAGTCAGAGGAAAAATTCTCCTCAGTCAGAGGAAAAATTCTCCTCAGTCAGAGGAAAAATTCTCCTCAGTCAGAGAGAAAAATTCTCCTCAGTCAGAGGAAAATTCTCCTCAGTCAGAGGAAAAATTCTCCTCAGTCAGAGGAAAAAATTCTCCTCAGCAAGGAAAAATTCTCCTCAGTCAGAGGAAAAAATTCTCAAAACAGTCAGAGGAAAATTCTCCTCAGTCAGAGTGGAAAAATTCTCCTCAGTCAGAGGAAAAATTACTCCTCAGTCAGAGGAAAAATTCTCCTCAGTCAGAGGAAAAATTCTCCTCAGTCAGAGGAAAAATTCTCCTCAGTCAGGAGGAAAAATTCTCCAAGTCCAGAGGAAAAATCTCCTCAGTCAGAGGAAAAATTCTCCTCAGTCAGAGGAAAAATTCTCCTTAGTCAGAGGAAAATTCTCCTCAGTCAGAGGAAAAATTCTCCTCAGTCAGAGGAAAAATTCTCCTCAGTCAGGAGGAAAAATTCTCCTCAGTCAGGAGGAAAAAATTCTCCTCAGTCAGAGGAAAATTCTCCTCAGTCAGAGGAAAAATACTCCTCAGTCAGAGAGGAAAAATTCTCCTCAGTCAGGAGGAAAAATTCTCCTCAGTCAGAGGAAAATTCTCCTCAGTCAGAGGAAAAATTCCTCCTCAGTCAGGAGAGAGGAAAAATTCTCCTCAGTCAGAGGAAAATTCTCCTCCTCAGTCAGAGGAGGAAAATTCTCCTCAGTCAGAGAGGAAAAATTCTCCTCAGTCAGAGAGGATTCTCCTCAGTCAGAGGAAAAATTCTCCTCAGTCAGAGTGGAAAATTCTCCTCAGTCCCAAGAGGAAGATTACTCCTCAGTCAGAGGAAAATTCTCCTCAGTCAGGAGGAAAATTCTCCTCAGTCAGAGGAAAATTCTCCTCAGTCAGAGGAAAATTCTCCTCAGTCAGAGGAAAAATTCTCCTCAGTCAGAGGAAAAATTCTCCTCAGTCAGAGGAAAATTCTGCCTCAGTCAGAGGAAAAATTCTCCTAAAACAGTCAGAGGAAAAATTCTCCTCCAGTCAGAGGAAAAAAATTCTCCTCAGTCAGAGGAAAATTCTCCTCCAGTCAGAGTAAAATTCTCCTCAGTCAGAGGAAAATTCCTCAGTCAGAGGAAAAATTCTCCTCAGTCAGAGGAAAATTCTCCTCAGTCAGAGGAAAAATTCTCCTCAGTCGGGGAGGAGGAAGAAAATTCTCCTCAGTCAGAGGAAAAATTCTCCTCAGTCACACGAAAAATTCTCCTCAGTCAGAGGAAAATTCTCCTCAGTCAGAGAAAAATTCAGTCAGTCCAAGGAAATTAATCCTCAGTCAGAGGAAAAATTCTCCTCAGTCAGAGGAAAAATTCTAATCAGTCTCAGAGGAAAATAAAAATTGGCTCTCAGTCAGAGGAAAATTCTCCTCAGTCAGAGGAAAAAGTTCTCCTCAGTCAGAGGAAAAATTCTCCTCAGGAGTCAGAGGAAAAATTCTCCTCAGTCAGAGGAAAAAGGGAAAATTCCTCCTCAGTCAGAGGAAAAATTCTCCTCAGTCACAGGAAAAATTCTCCTCAGTCAGAGAGGAAAAATTCCTCCCTAAAATTCTCCTCAGTCAGAGGAAAAAATTCTCCTCAGTCACAGGAAAAATTCTCCTCAGTCAGAGGAAAATTCTCCTCAGTCAGAGGAGGAAAATTCTCCTCAGTCAGAGGAAAAATTCTCCTCAGTCAGAGGAAAAATTCTCTCAGTCAGAGAGGAAAAATTCTCCTCAGTCAGGAGGAAAAATTCTCCAGTCAGTCAGAGAAGGAAAAAAATTCTCCCTCAGTCAGAGGAAAAATTCTCCTCAGTCAGAGGAAAATTCTCCTCAGTCAGATGGAGCAAAAAACTCCTCAGTCAGAGGAAAATTCTCCTCAGTCAGAGGAAAAATTCTCCTCAGTCAGAGGAAAAATTCTCCTCAGGTCAGTCAGAGGAAAATTCTTCCTCAGTCAGAGGAAAAATTCTCCTCAGTCAGAGGAAAAATTCTCCTCAGTCAGAGAGGAAAAATTCTCCTCAGTCAGAGGAAAAATTCTCCTCAGTCAGAGGAAAAATTCTCCTCAGTCAGAGAGGAAAAATTCTCCTCCAGTCAGAGGAAAATTCTCCTCAGGTCTGGAGGAAAAATTCTCCTCAGTAGAAAAATTCTTCCTCCGTCAGTCAGGAAAAATTCTCTCAGTCAGAGGAGGAAAAATTCTTCCTCAGTCAGTCGAGGAAAAATTCTCCTCAGTCAGAGGAAAAATTCTTCTCCTCAGTCAGAGAAATTCTCCTCAGTCAGAGGAAAAATCCGCCTCAGTCAGAGAAAGGAAAAATTCTCCATCAGTCAGAGGAAAAAGGAAATTCTTCTCCTCAGTCAGAGGAAAATTCTCCTCAGTCAGAGGAGCACCTTCTCCTCAGTCAGGAGGAAAAATTCTCCTCAGGAGTCAGAGGAAAATTCTCTGGATCAGAGGAGGAAAATTCTCCTCAGTCAGAGGAAAATTCTCCTCAGTCAGAGGAAAAATTCTCCTCAGTCAGAGGAAAATTCTCCTCAGTCAGAGGAAAATTCTCCTCAGTCAGAGGAAAAAATTCTCCTCAGTCAGAGGAAAAATTCTCCTCAGTCAGAGAAAGGAAAAATTCTCCTCAGTCAGAGGAAAAATTCTCCTCAGTCAGAGAGGAAAAATTCTCCTCCTAGTCAGAGGAAAAATTCTCCTCAGTCAGAGGAAAAATTCTCCTCAGTCAGAGGAAAAATTCCTCCCTCAGTCAGAGAGGAAAAATTCTCCTCAGTCAGAGGAAAAATTCTCCTCAGTCAGAGGAAAAATTCTCCTCAGTCAGAGAGTGGAAAAATTCTCCTCAGTCAGAGGAAAAATTCGCCTCAGTCAGAGGAAAAATTCTCCTCAGTCAGAAAAATTCTCCTCAGTCAGGAAAAATTCTCCTCAGTCAGGAGGAAAAATTCTCCTCAGTCAGGAGTGGAAAAATTCTCTCCTCAGTCAGAGGAAAAATTCTCCTCAGTCAGAGGAAAAATTCTCCTCAGTCAGAGGAAAATTCTCCTCAGTCAGAGGAAAATTCTCCTCAGTCAGAGGAAAATTCTCCTCAGTCAGAGGAAAATTCTCCTCAGTCAGAGGAAAAATTCTCCTCAGTCAGAGGAAAAATTCTCCTCAGTCAGAGGAAAAATTCTCCTCAGTCAGAGGAAAATTCTCCTCAGTCAGAGGAAAATTCTCCTCAGTCAGAGGAAAAATTCTCCTCAGTCAGAGGAAAATTCTCCTCAGTCAGAGGAAAATTCTCCTCAGTCAGAGGAAAAAAAACAATAACAGAAGGTAGGTTTGTTTTATCCTTTAAAATATAAGTCACATTCACATTTTTTAAGCGAACATAAAAAAAGTGAGCTGAGAGGAAACTGTGATCACGCTTCAGTAGACGTGTTGCTGAGCTCAACACAGCTTACCACCAGCTTCAGTAGACGTTGAAACTGTGTTGCTGAGCTCAACACAGCTTACTACCAGCTTCAGTAGACGTTGAAACTGTGTTGCTGAGCTCAACACAGCTTACTACCAGCTTCAGTAGACGTTGGAAGTGTGCTGCTGAGCTCAACACAGCTTACTACCAGCTTACTGTGTTGCTGAGCTCAATACAGCTTACTACCAACTTATCAGCTTAACATGCAACACTTACACTCCTTAATGAGATGGATTTACCAGCTAATGTCTCAGTAAGACGTCTCCCACAGACGTCTCCCACAGACATCACGCACAGACGTCTCCCACAGACGCCTCCCACAGACGTCACCCACAGACGTCACCCACAGACATCACACACAGACGCCTCCCACAGGCGTCACCCACAGACGCCTCCCACAGACGTCACCCACAGACGCCTCCCACAGACGTCTCCAACAGACGCCTCCCAAAGACGTTACCCACAGACATCACACACAGACGCCTCCCACAGACGTCACCCACAGACATGACACACAGACGCCTCCCACAGACGTCACCCACAGACGCCTCCCACAGACGTCACCCACAGACGCCTCCCACAGACGTCACCCACAGATGTCACCCACAGACGTCTCCCACAGACGTCTCCTACAGACGTCTCCATACAAAAATAACCCGTACTTAGGAGACTGAAACTCATGACAACGTTTCAGTCTGACCTGGACCATTGTTCCAGTCACGGTATTGTTGAAACATCTCTCGCGCAGATGTCTCGTCAAGACGTGTGTGTGTGTGTGTGTGTGTGTGTGTGTGTGTGTGTGTGTGTGTGTGTGTGTGTGTGTGTGTGTGTGTGTGTGTGTGTGTGTGTGCGTGAGTGAGTGTGCGTGTGAGTGGGCGTGTGTGAGTGTGCGTTTGAGTGGGCGTGGGTGAGTGTGCGTGTGTGTATGCGTGTGAGTGAGCGTGGGTGAGTGTGCGTGTGTGTGGGCGTGGGTGGGGAAGCAGGTCACATACCACCTGGAGTCTGTAATTAACCTGCCCTGCAGGTAGCTAACCATCCCATATGTAGAGTCAAGACCTCATCTACCATGCAGGAGTCAGGGTACAGCTCCTGGGCCCGCCTCTTAACTTCAACTTACAGAGTTCATTTGCTCCACTTCCTGGCCCAGACTGTTCCATTTCCCAACCATCCAGAGACAAAGGAAATATTTCCTGGCATCTCTGTGCCACTATCAGACCTTCACTTGCTGCCACTGTGCCACTATCAGACCTTCACTTGCTGCCACTGTGCCACTATCAGACCTTCACTTGCTGCCACTGTGCCACTATCAGACCTTCACTTGCTGCCACTGTGCCACTATCAGACCTTCACTTGCTGCCACTGTGCCACTATCAGACCTTCACTTGCTGCCACCAACACCTCGTCTATGTTCCCCACATTAAAACTATAACTGTGACGTTTGTGGCACAGATTACCTGCCATGTCATCATCACCAGGATCTTCCCAGTAGTTATACTTGTAACCAACTACTGAAAGTGCAAAAACATCACAATATCCTGACTAGAACGACACACACAAGCTGATGACGACGACGTTTCGCTCCGACTTGGACCATTAAACAGTCAATGGTCGAAGTAGGAGGAAAACGTGGCGCGGGTTGTGTACTGTACAAAGACATTATCATATATTACATAAACACGGATTCTCAACTTTTCCTCCATCATTAACTCTCTGACTTTTATATATTTCTTCATTTACCCCTAAACTTCCATACAAAAAAAATATCGCCATCATAAAGGGACAGAAAAACAAGATCAGAAAAACTAAATTATTCAGGTTTTGTCAAAAATATCAATATACAATATATATATTATACGTTCGTATCTCCAAAAATAAAAAAACAAAAGATTCTTCTCTAAAGAAATAATTATACATTATGAGGTACATCAAATATTTACTCCTTGACATAATTTGTAACTTGGAGGGTAAGTTTACCTCAGGTTCAGAATAACTTATAAGTTTACCTCAGGTTCAGAATAACTTATAGGTTTACCTCAGGTTCAGAATAACTTATAAGTTTACCTCAGGTTCAGAATAACTTATAAGTTTACCTCAGGTTCAGAATAACTTATAAGTTTACCTCAGGTTCAGAATAACTTATAAGTTTACCTCAGGTTCAGAATAACTTATAAGTTTACCTCAGGTTCAGAATAACTTATAAGTTTACCTCAGGTTCAGAATAACTTATAAGTTTACCTCAGGTTCAGAATAACTTATAGGTTTACCTCAGGTTCAGAATAACTTATAGGTTTACCTCAGGTTCAGAATAACTTATAGGTTTACCTCAGGTTCAGAATAACTTATAGGTTTACCTCAGGTTCAGAATAACTTATAGGTTTACCTCAGGTTCAGAATAACTTATAGGTTTACCTCAGGTTCAGAATAACTTATAGGTTTACCTCAGGTTCAGAATAACTTATAGGTTTACCTCAGGTTCAGAATAACTTATAAGTTTACCTCAGGTTCAGAATAACTTATAAGTTTACCTCAGGTTCAGAATAACTTATAAGTTTACCTCAGGTTCAGAATAACTTATAGGTTTACCTCAGGTTCAGAATAACTTATAGGTTTACCTCAGGTTTAGAATAACTTATAGGTTTACCTCAGGTTCAGAATAACTTATAGGTTTACCTCAGGTTCAGAATAACTTATAAGTTTACCTCAGGTTCAGAATAACTTATAAGTTTACCTCAGGTTCAGAATAACTTATAAGTTTACCTCAGGTTCAGAATAACTTATAGGTTTACCTCAGGTTCAGAATAACTTATAGGTTTACCTCAGGTTCAGAATAACTTATAGGTTTACCTCAGGTTCAGAATAACTTATAGGTTTACCTCAGGTTCAGAATAACTTATAAGTTTACCTCAGGTTCAGAATAACTTATAAGTTTACCTCAGGTTCAGAATAACTTATAAGTTTACCTCAGGTTCAGAATAACTTATAGGTTTACCTCAGGTTCAGAATAACTTATAGGTTTACCTCAGGTTCAGAATAACTTATAGGTTTACCTCAGGTTCAGAATAACTTATAGGTTTACCTCAGGTTCAGAATAACTTATAGGTTTACCTCAGGTTCAGAATAACTTATAAGTTTACCTCAGGTTCAGAATAACTTATAAGTTTACCTCAGGTTCAGAATAACTTATAAGTTTACCTCAGGTTCAGAATAACTTATAGGTTTACCTCAGGTTCAGAATAACTTATAAGTTTACCTCAGGTTCAGAATAACTTATAAGTTTACCTCAGGTTCAGAATAACTTATAAGTTTACCTCAGGTTCAGAATAACTTATAAGTTTACCTCAGGTTCAGAATAACTTATAGGTTTACCTCAGGTTCAGAATAACTTATAAGTTTACCTCAGGTTCAGAATAACTTATAAGTTTACCTCAGGTTCAGAATAACTTATAGGTTTACCTCAGGTTCAGAATAACTTATAAGTTTACCTCAGGTTCAGAATAACTTATAAGTTTACCTCAGGTTCAGAATAACTTATAAGTTTACCTCAGGTTCAGAATAACTTATAAGTTTACCTCAGGTTCAGAATAACTTATAAGTTTACCTCAGGTTCAGAATAACTTATAAGTTTACCTCAGGTTCAGAATAACTTATAGGTTTACCTCAGGTTCAGAATAACTTATAGGTTTACCTCAGGTTCAGAATAACTTATAAGTTTACCTCAGGTTCAGAATAACTTATAAGTTTACCTCAGGTTCAGAATAACTTATAAGTTTACCTCAGGTTCAGAATAACTTATAAGTTTACCTCAGGTTCAGAATAACTTATAGGTTTACCTCAGGTTCAGAATAACTTATAAGTTTACCTCAGGTTCAGAATAACTTATAAGTTTACCTCAGGTTCAGAATAACTTGTAAGTTTACCTCAGGTTCAGAATAACTTATAAGTTTACCTCAGGTTCAGAATAACTTATAAGTTTACCTCAGGTTCAGAATAACTTATAAGTTTACCTCAGGTTCAGAATAACTTATAGGTTTACCTCAGGTTCAGAATAACTTATAAGTTTACCTCAGGTTCAGAATAACTTATAAGTTTACCTCAGGTTCAGAATAACTTATAAGTTTACCTCAGGTTCAGAATAACTTATAAGTTTACCTCAGGTTCAGAATAACTTATAAGTTTACCTCAGGTTCAGAATAACTTATAAGTTTACCTCAGGTTCAGAATAACTTATAAGTTTACCTCAGGTTCAGAATAACTTATAAGTTTACCTCAGGTTCAGAATAACTTATAAGTTTACCTCAGCTTGAGAATAACTTATAAGTTTACCTCAGGTTCAGAATAACTTATAAGTTTACCTCAGGTGCAGAATAACTTATAAGTTTACCTCAGGTTCAGAATAACTTATAAGTTTACCTCAGGTTCAGAATAACTTATAAGTTTACCTCAGGTTCAGAATAACTTATAAGTTTACCTCAGGTTCAGAATAACTTATAAGTTTACCTCAGGTTCAGAATAACTTATAAGTTTACCTCAGGTTCAGAATAACTTATATATCCTTCTTTGTAACTTTATGTAATCCATTCTAGTGGTGTTTCCACTATCCTTGCCTACTGTACCAGTCTCTGGTGTGGTACTGTACCAGTCTCTGGTGTGGTACTGTACCAGTCTCTGGTGTGGTACTGTACCAGTCTCTGGTGTGGTACTGTACCACTCTCTGGTGTGGTACTGTACCAGTCGCTGGTGTGGTACTGTACCAGTCTCTGGTGTGGTACTGTACCAGTCGCTGGTGTGGTACTGTACCAGTCTCTGGTGTGGTACTGTACCATTCTCTGGTGTGGTACTGTACCAGTCTCTGGTGTGGTACTGTACCAGTCTCTGGTGTGGTACTGTACCAGTCTCTGGTGTGGTACTGTACCAGTCTCTGGTGTGGTACTGTACCAGTCTCTGGTGTGGTACTGTACCAGTCTCTGGTGTGGTACTGTACCAGTCTCTGGTGTGGTACTGTACCAGTCTCTGGTGTGGTACTGTACCAGTCTCTGGTGTGGTACTGTACCAGTCTCTGGTGTGTTACTGTACCAGTCTCTGGTGTGGTACTGTACCAGTCTCTGGTGTGGTACTGTACCAGTCTTCGGTGTGGTACTGTACCAGTCTCTGGTGTGGTACTGTACCACTCTCTGGTGTGGTACTGTACCAGTCTCTGGTGTGGTACTGTACCAGTCTCTGATGTGGTACTGTACCAGTCTCTGGTGTGGTACTGTACCACTCTCTGGTGTGGTACTGTACCAGTCTCTGGTGTGATACTGTACCAGTCTCTGGTGTGGTACTGTACCAGTCTCTGGTGTGGTACTGTACCAGTCTCTGGTGTGGTACTGTACCACTCTCTGGTGTGGTACTGTACCAGTCTCCGGTGTGGTACTGTACCAGTCTCTGGTGTGGTACTGTACCAGTCTCTGGTGTGGTACTGTACCAGTCTCTGGTGTGGTACTGTACCACTCTCTGGTGTGGTACTGTACCAGTCTCCGGTGTGGTACTGTACCACTATCTGGTGTGGTACTGTACCAGTCTCCGGTGTGGTACTGTACCAGTCTCTGGTGTGTTACTGTACCAGTCTCTGGTGTGGTACTGTACCACTCTCTGGTGTGGTACTGTGTAAGGATCTTTGCAGTTCCAGGAAAATACGCCCCGTCCCTATATTTCCAGAGTTATATTCATTACTACGTCAGAGCACTCCAACAGCGCCGTCAGGCAGCAAGACAGCGTCTACACCCGTCCTGGGCTGCTTCTACATCTTCAGTCACTTTCTGACCCGCTGTTTCAATGAGTTTTTTTTCTTTAAATATATTCTCCAAAATTTGGATTTGTTTTTGGTTTCTTACCTCTTTCTGGTTCAGTTTTTCCTATTTTGCTGTTCTCGTGTGTGTTTGTGTGTGTGTGTGTGTGTGTGTGTGTGTGTGTGTGTGTGTGTGTGTGTGTGTGTGTGTGTGTGTGTGTGTGTGTGTGTATACTCACCTAGTTGTGGTTGCAGGGGTCCTCTCTCTCTCCCTGCTCCATGTGCTTTTTCAAACCTCGTTTTAAACTATGTATGGTTACTGCCTCCACTACGTCACTTGCCAGAGTATTCCACTTCCTGACAACTCTATATATAAGGAAATACTTCCTAACATCCCTTTAATTCATCTGAGTATTAAACTTCCATCTGTCACCCATTATTTCTGTGTCCCATCTCTGGAACATCCTGTCTCTTTTGAATTCCTCGCAGTATTTTGTATGTCGTTACCATATCTCCCCTAACCCTCCTGTCCTCTATTGTGTGTGTGGTACACAGAGCATTCTGCCTTAATAGGTCAGGCAACTGAAGAATTTTTACAATAGCGGACACGAACACTGACTACAAGGTTCCTGGTATAAACATCAACACATGCTACAATCACAAACATCACACGCTACAATCACAAACATCAACACACGCTACAATCACAAACATCACACGCTACAATCACAAACATCAACACACGCTACAATCACAAACATCAACACATGCTACAATCACAAACACCAACACACGCTACAATCACAAACATCAACACATGCTACAATCACAAACATCAACACATGCTACAATCACAAACATCAACACATGCTACAATCACAAACATCAACACATGCTACAATCACAAACACCAACACATGCTACTATCACAAACATCAACACATGCTACAATCACAAACATCAACACACGCTACAATCACAAACATCAACACATGCTACAATCACAAATACCAACACATGCTACAATCACAAACATCAACACATGCTACAATCACAAACATCAACACACGCTACAATCACAAACATCAACACATGCTACAATCACAAACATCAACACATGCTACAATCACAAACATCAACACATGCTACAATCACAAACATCAACACATGCTACAATCACAAACATCAACACATGCTACAATCACAAACATCAACACATGCTACAATCACAAACATCAACACATGCTACAATCACAAACATCAACACATGCTACAATCACAAACACCAACACATGCTACAATCACAAACACCAACACATGCTACAATCACAAACATCAACACATGCTACAATCACAAACATCAACACACGCTACAATCACAAACACCAACACATGCTACAATCACAAACATCAACACTTGCTACAATCACAAACACCAACACATGCTACAATCACAAACATCAACACACGCTACAATCACAAACATCAACACATGCTACAATCACAAACATCAACACACGCTACAATCACAAACATCAACACATGCTACAATCACAAACATCAACACATGCTACAATCACAAACATCAACACATGCTACAATCACAAACATCAACACATGCTACAATCACAAACATCAACACATGCTACAATCACAAACATCAACACATGCTACAATCATAAACATCAACACATGCTACAATCACAGCACTGCAGTAACAAACACAAACACACGCAACAATGACAAACACACAACAAAAACATACATACAGTAACAAACACAATTACAAACCCACAACAATAACAAACACAACACAAACACAACAATAATTCAAATACAAACAGACAATAATAGACGCAAACACAAACAGGCAATAATAGACGCAAACACAAACAGGCAATAATAGACACAAACACAAGAATAACAAACACAATAACAAACACAAACAAAAAAATAAGACAAAACAATATCAAACACTGACACAATAACAAAGACAAACACAATAACTCAAACACAACAATAACAAACACAACAATAACACAAATACAACAATAATAAACACAAACACAACAATAGCAAACACGATAACAAACATAACAATAGCACAAACATAATAACAAGCACAACAATAACAAACAATAACAAACACAATAATAACAAACACAACAATAACAAATACAACAATAGCACAAACACAACAATAACAAACACAACAATAGCACAAACACAACAATAACAAACACAAAAATAGCACAAACACAACAATAACAAACACAACAATAGCATAAACACAACAATAACAAACACAACAATAACAAACACAACAATAACAAACACAACAATAACAAACGCAACAATAACAAACACAACAATAGCACAAACACAATAACAAACACAACAATAGCACAAACACAATAATAAACACAACAATAGCACAAACACAACAATAACAAACACAACAATAGCACAAACACAACAATAACAAACGCAACAATAACAAACACAACAATAGCACAAACAATAACAAACACAACAATAGCACAAACACAATAACAAACACAACAATAGCACAAACACAACAATAACAAACACAACAATAGCACAAACACAACAATAACAAACACAACAATAACACAAACACAACAATAACAAACAACAATAACACATACACAACAATAAAAAACACAACAATAGCACAAACACAACAATAACACAACAATAGCACAAACACAACAATAGCATAAACACAACAATAACACAAACACAATAATAAACACAATAACACAAACACAACAATAAAAAACACAACAATAGCACAAACACAACAATAACAAACACAACAATAACAAACACAACAATAACAAACACAACAATAACAAACACAACAATAACAAACAACAATAACAAACACAACAATAACAAACACAACAATAACAAACACAACAATAGCACAAACACAACAATAACAAACACAACAATAACAAACACAACAATAGCACAAACACAGCAATAACAAACACAACAATAGCACAAACACAGCAATAACAAACACAGCAATAACAAACACAACAATAGCACAAACACAACAATAACAAACACAACAATAACAAACACAACAATAACAAACACAACAATAACAAACAACAATAACAAACACAACAATAGCACAAACACAACAATAACAAACACAACAATAACAAACACAACAATAGCACAAACACAGCAATAACAAACACAACAATAGCACAAACACAACAATAACAAACACAACAATAACAAACACAACAATAAGAAACACAACAATAACAAACACAACAATAACAAACACAACAATAACAAACACAACAATAACAAACACAACAATAACAAACACAACAATAGCACAAACACAACAATAACAAACACAACAATAACAAAGAACAATAGCACAAACACAGCAATAACAAACACAACAATAGCACAAACACAACAATAACAAACACAACAATAAGAAACACAACAATAACAAACACAGCAATAGCACAAACACAACAATAAGAAACACAACAATAACAAACACAACAATAACACAAACACAACAATAACAAACACAACAATAACAAACACAACAATAACAAACACAACAATAACAAACACAACAATATCACAAACACAACAATAACAAACACAACAATAACAAACACAACAATAACAAACACAACAATAACAAACACAACAATAACAAACACAACAATAACAAACACAACAATAGCACAAACACAACAATAACAAACACAACAATAACAAACACAACAATAGCAAACACAACAATAACAAACACAACAATAGCACAAACACAACAATAAGAAACACAACAATAACAAACACAACAATAGCACAAACACAACAATAACAAACACAACAATAGCACAAACACAACAATAAGAAACACAACAATAACAAACACAACAATAGCACAAACACAACAATAACAAACACAACAATAACAAACACAACAATAACAAACACAACAATAACAAACACAACAATAGCACAAACACAACAATAACAAACACAACAATAACAAACACAACAATAACAAACACAATAACAAACACAGCAATAGCACAAACACAACAATAAGAAACACAACAATAACAAACACAACAATAGCACAAACACAACAATAACAAACACAACAATAACAAACACAACAATAACAAACATAACAATAACAAACACAACAATAGCACAAACACAACAATAACAAACACAACAATAACAAACACAACAATAACAAACACAACAATAACAAACACAACAATAGCACAAACACAACAATAACAAACACAACAATAACAAACACAACAATAACAAACACAACAATAACAAACACAGCAATAGCACAAACACAACAATAAGAAACACAACAATAACAAACACAACAATAGCACAAACACAACAATAACAAACACAACAATAACAAACACAACAATAACAAACACAACAATAGCACAAACACAACAATAACAAACACAACAATAACAAACACAACAATAACAAACACAACAATAACAAACAACAATAACAAACACAACAATAGCACAAACACAACAATAACAAACACAACAATAACAAACACAACAATAGCACAAACACAGCAATAACAAACACAACAATAACAAACAACAATAACAAACAACAATAGCACAAACACAACAATAACAAACACAACAATAACACAAACACAACAATAACAAACACAACAATAACAAACACAACAATAGCACAAACACAGCAATAACAAACACAACAATAACAAACACAACTATAGCACAAACACAACAATAACAAACACAACAATAACAAACACAACAATAACACAAACACAACAATAACAAACACAACAATAACAAACACAACAATAACAAACACAACAATAGCACAAACACAACAATAACAAACACAACAATAACACAAACACAACAATAACAAACACAACAATAGCACAAACACAACAATAACAAACAACAATAGCACAAACACAACAATAACAAACACAACAATAGCATAAACACAACAATAACAAACAACAATAGCACAAACACAACAATAACAAACACAACAATAACAAACACGACAATAAGAAACACAACAATAACAAACACAACAATAGCACAAACACAACAATAACAAACACAACAATAAGAAACACAACAATAACAAACACAGCAATAGCACAAACACAACAATAACAAACACAACAATAGCACAAACACAACAATAACAAACACAACAATAAGAAACACAACAATAACAAACACAACAATAGCACAAACACAACAATAACAAACACAACAATAACAAACACAACAATAGCACAAACACAACAATAACAAACACAACAATAGCATAAACACAACAATAGCATAAACACAACAATAGCACAAACACAACAATAAGAAACACAACAATAACAAACACAACAATAGCATAAACACAACAATAACAAACAACAATAGCACAAACACAACAATAACAAACACAACAATAGCATAAACACAACAATAGCACAAACACAACAATAAGAAACACAACAATAACAAACACAACAATAACAAACACAACAATAACAAACACAACAATAACAAACACAACAATAGCATAAACACAACAATAACAAACACAACAATAACAAACACAACAATAGCATAAACACAACAATAGCATAAACACAACAATAACAAACACAACAATAACAAACACAACAATAGCACAAACACAACAATAACAAACACAACAATAACAAACACAACAATAGCACAAACACAACAATAACAAACACAACAATAACAAACACAACAATAACAAACACAACAATAGCATAAACACAACAATAGCATAAACACAACAATAGCACAAACACAACAATAAGAAACACAACAATAACAAACACAACAATAGCATAAACACAACAATAACAAACAACAATAGCACAAACACAACAATAACAAACACAACAATAGTATAAACACAACAATAGCACAAACACAACAATAAGAAACACAACAATAACAAACACAACAATAACAAACACAACAATAACAAACACAACAATAACAAACACAACAATAACAAACCCAACAATAACAAACACAACAATAACAAACACAACAATAGCATAAACACAATAACAAACACAACAATAACAAACACAACAATAACAAACACAACAATAACAAACACAACAATAACAAACACAACAATAACAAACACAACAATAACAAACACAACAATAGCATAAACACAACAATAACAAACACAACAATAACAAACACAACAATAGCATAAACACAACAATAGCATAAACACAACAATAACAAACACAATAGCACAAACACAACAATAACAAACACAACAATAACAAACAACAATAGCACAAACACAACAATAACAAACACAACAATAACAAACACAACAATAACAAACACAACAATAGCACAAACACAATAACAACAATAGCACAAACACAACAATAACAAACACAACAATAACAAACACAACAATAGCACAAACACAATAACAAACAACAATAGCACAAACACAACAATAACAAACACAACAATAACAAACACAACAATAACAAACACAACAATAGCACAAACACAACAATAACAAACACAACAATAACAAACACAACAATAGCACAAACAAACAAACAACAGTCAGGTCAACTTGTAATTTTCTATTTCAAGTCTTAATAATCAAAAGTTTTGTTATTTTTGTGAATTAATATTCTGGTTCTTGATTCTTGAAACATAAGACTTATTGGAAGAGGAAGGAAGGAGGGAGAAGAAGAAGAGAGGAGGAAGGAAGGAGGGAGAAGAAGAGAGGAAGAAGGAAGGAGGGAGAAGAAGAAGAGAGGAGGAAGGAAGGAGGGAGAAGAAGAGAGGAAGAAGGAAAGAGGGAGAAGAAGAAGAGAGGAGGAAGGAAGGAGGGAGAAGAAGAAGAGAGGAGGAAGGAAGGAGGGAGAAGAAGAGAGGAAGAAGGAAGGAGGGAGAAGAAGAAGAGAGGAGGAAGGAAGGAGGGAGAAGAAGAAGAGAGGAGGAAGGAAGGAGGGAGAAGAAGAGAGGAAGAAGGAAGGAGGGAGAAGAAGAAAGGAAGAAGGAAGGAGGGAGAAGAAGAAGAGAGGAGGAAGGAAGGAGGGAGAAGAAGAAGAGAGGAAGAGAAAGAAGAGAGGGAGGGGAGAGGGAGGGGAGGACCGGGGGAGGGGGGTTGAGGGTCACTAGTTGTGCGTCACTTTAAATTTTCTATTTTTAAATTGTTGAAGAACCAAGTTGAAGGTTACTGACTCACTCATGTACTCACTGACTCACTCATGTACTCACTGACTCACTCATGTACTCACTGACTCACTCATGTACTCACTGACTCACTCATGTACTCACTGACTCACTCATGTACTCACTGACTCATTTACTTACTGACTCATGTACTCACTGACTCACTCATGTACTCACTGACTCATTTACTTACTGACTCATGTACTCACTGACTCACTCATGTACTCACTGACTCATTTACTTACTGACTCATGTACTCACTGACTCACTCATGTACTCACTGACTCATTTACTTACTGACTCATGTACTCACTGACTCACTCATGTACTCACTGACTCATTTACTTACTGACTCATGTACTCACTGACTCACTCATGTACTCACTGACTCACTCATGTACTCACTGACTCATGTACTCATTGACTCATGTGCTCACTGACTCAATCATGTACTCGGTGACTCAGGTACTCACTGACTTACGTATTCACTGACTCATGCACTCACTGACTTAGTCATGTACTCAGTGACTCACTCATGTACTCACTGACTCATGTACTCGGTGACTCATGTACTCACTGACTTACGTATTCACTGACTCATGCACTCACTGACTTAGTCATGTACTCAGTGACTCACTCATGTACTCAGTGACTCACTGATTCACTCATGTACTCACTGACTCACGTATTCACTGACTCATGCACTCACTGGCTTACTCATGTACTCACTGACTCACTCATGTACTCAGTGGCTCACTCATTTACTCATTCATGTACTCACTGACTCACTCATGTACTCGGTGACTCATGTACTCACTGACTCACGTATTCACTGACTCATGCACTCACTGACTCACTCATGTAATCACTGACTCGCTCATTTACTCACTGACTCACTCATTTACTCAGTGACTCAACTCATGTATTCACTGACTCACTCATGTACTCACTGACTCAACTTATGTATTCACTGACTCATTCATGTACTGACTCAACTCATGTATTCACTGACTCACTCATATACTCAGTGACTCAATCATTTACTCACTGACTCATTTACTCACTGACTCATTTACTCACTGACTTACTCATTTACTGACTCATTCATGTACTCACTGACTCACTCATTTACTCACTGACTCAACTCATGTACTCACTGACTCAACTCATGTATTCACTGACTCACTCATATACTCAATGACTCACTCATTTACTCACTGACTCACTCATTTACTCACTGACTCAACTCATGTACTCACTGACTCAACTCATGTACTGACTCACTCATGCACTCACTGACTCAACTCATGTACTCACTGACTCAACTAATGTACTCACTGACTCATGCACTCACTGACTCATATACTCACTGACTCAACTCATGTACTCACTGCTCACTTATGTACTCACTGACTCACGCATATACTCACTAACTCATGTGCGCACTCACTCATGTACTCACTGATACAACTCATGTACTCACTGACTTAACTCATGTACTCATTGACTCGTGTACTCACTGACTCATTCATGTACTAATGACTCATGTACTTACTCATGTACTCGGTGACTTATGTACTCACTGATTCACGTATTCACTGACTCACTCATGTACTCAATGACTCACTCATGTACTCACTGACTCAACTCATGTACTCATTGACTCGTGTACTCACTGACTCACTCATGTACTAATGACTCATGTACTTACTCATGTACTCGGTGACTTATGTACTCACTGATTCACGTATTCACTGACTCACTCATGTACTCAATGACTCACTCATGTACTCACTGACTCATGTATTCACTGACTCACGTAATCGCTGAATCACTCATGTACTAACTGACTCCATATTGTTGTCTAACAACCTACCAGAGTACAGGACATTAAACGGACCTATGTATGATCCTCGTATAAGAGGACGATAATACCTGCCTCTGACTGCTGCCTAACAGCCCAACACAGTACTTAAACTGGTGTCTAACAGCCCAACACAGTACTTAACTAGTGTCTAACAGCCCAACACAGTACTTAACTAGTGTCTAACAGCCCAACACAGTACTTAACTGGTGTCTAACAGCCCAACACAATACTTAACTAGTGTCTAACAGCCCAACACAATACTTAACTAGTGTCTAACAGCCCAACACAATACTTAACTAGTGTCTAACAGCCCAACACAGTACTTAACTAGTGTCTAACAGCCCAACACAGTACTTAACTAGTGTCTAACAGCCCAACACAATACTTAATTAGTGTCTAACAGCCCAACACAATACTTAACTAGTGTCTAACAGCCCAACACAATACTTAACTAGTGTCTAACAGCCCAACACAGTACTTAACTAGTGTCTAACAGCCCAACACAGTACTTAACTAGTGTCTAACAGCCCAACACAGTACTTAACTAGTGTCTAACAGCCCAACACAATACTTAACTAGTCTGACTCAAGAAATCGTAATGACACGATTGCAAACAAACCATACCCCCGGCCGGGATTGAACCCGCGGTCATAGAGTCTCAAAACTCCAGACCGTCGCGTTAGCCACTAGACCAGCTAGCCACAATAAGATTCATCCAACTAGGTATATTTCTACACCATAGGAAAGTTAGCACAGGCACCTCTGTGACCACAAATGCAAGTTTTTACAGACGAATCTCCAGCTAGCGTGGCCGTGACGAACTCTAGCTCAAGTCCCTTCACTGCCGTCAACATGACTCAAGGGTATGGTTTGTTTGCAATCGTGTCATTACGATTTCTTGAGTCATGTTGACGGCAGTGAAGGGACTTGAGCTAGAGTTCGTCACGGCCACACTAGCTGGAGATTCGTCTGTAAAAACTTGCATTTGTGGTCACAGAGGTGCCTGTGCTAACTTTCCTATGGTGTAGAAATATACCTAGTTGGATGAATCTTATTGTGGCTAGCTGGTCTAGTGGCTAACGCGACGGTCTGGAGTTTTGAGACTCTATGACCGCGGGTTCAATCCCGGCCGGGGGTATGGTTTACCTAACTAGTGTCTAATAGCCCAATACAGTATTTAACTAGTATCTAACAGCCCAACACAGTAATGAACTAGTATCACGATCTACTTAAAGTTGGTTAGTGACGAGCCTGCCCATCACTCTCTCCTGCCCATCACTCTCTCTTCTTTAAGAATAAGATTGAAAATCAGATTCCAGTAATCAGAATCTTAGATGAACTCACCAACACAAACAACAACATTTTTAAAACAAAATGACGAGAGAATATCAATACGGCTTTCAGTCAGTCACAAAAGAAGGAAGGAAAGAAGGAAGGAAGGAAGGTAGGAAGGAAGGAAGGAAGGAAGGAAGGAAGGAAGGAAGGTAGGAAGGAAGGAAGGAAGGAAGGAAGGAAGGTAGGAAGGAAGGAAGGAAGGAAGGAAGGAAGGAAGGTAGGAAGGAAGGAAGGAAGGAAGGAAGGAAGGAAGGAAGGTAGGAAGGAAGGAAGGAAGGAAGGAAGGTAGGAAGGAAGGAAGGAAGGAAGGAAGGAAGGAAGGAAGGAAGGTAGGAAGGAAGGAAGGAAGGAAGGAAGGAAGGAAGGAAGGTAGGAAGGAAGGAAGGAAGGAAGGAAGGAAGGTAGGAAGGAAGGAAGGAAGGAAGGAAGGTAGGAAGGAAGGAAGGAAGGAAGGAAGGAAGGAAGGAAGGAAGGTAGGAAGGAAGGAAGGAAGGAAAGAAGGAAAGAAGGAAGGAAGGAAGGAAGGAAGGAAGGAAGGAAGGAAGGAAGGAAGGAAGGAAGGAAGGAAGGTAGGAAGGAAGGAAAGAAGGAAGGAAGGTAGGAAGGTAGGAAGGAAGGAAGGAAGGAAGGAAGGAAAGAAGGAAGGAAGGAAAGAAGGAAAGAAGGAAGGAAGGAAGGAAGGAAAGAAGGAAGGAAGGAAGGAAAGAAGGAAAGAAAGAAGGAAGGTAGGAAAGAAGGAAGGAAGGAAGGAAAGAAGGAAGGTAGGAAGGAAAGAAGGAAGGTAGGAAGGAAGGTAGGAAGGAAAGAAAGAAGGATGAAAGGAAGGTGAATACATAGCGAGTGCTGACTTCACAGAGAATTAACCTCACCAGAGTGAGTCACGTACTCTTAGTACTCTCCTGTATGTATTCCAGTATATGTACCCCTCAAGGAAGGTTCCTTGATGTTGGTGAGGGGCTCTTGATTTAGGGAATTGGATCTGTGCTCCAGTTCCCCAAATTAAGCCTGAATGCCTTCCACATCCCCCCCCCAGGCGCTGTATAATCCTCCGGGTTTAGCGCTTCCCCCTTGATTATAATAATAATAATCCAGTATATGTAGTGGTCGAGGTCGAGTCAGCACTGCTGACTCAGTCACTCTGGTGAGTCAGTACCGCGTTACAGACACAACACACACACACACACACACACACACACACACACACACACACACACACACACACACACACACACACACGCAGAGTGGGGAAGGAAGATAGTAGAGCTTGGTAAGAAAATGGAGGAGCGGATAGCTGAAGAGTGCAGGAAGTGGGAAGTACAGGTCTTAGCAGCAGAAGCTAGGATACAGTGCTTAGAAGAGAAACTGCAAAGCCTGAAACAGATTAGAGAGACAAATGACGATTCAGATGTGACATCAGGAAATTCAAAGTCAGGCGCAGACAAGGGGATGGTAAGCAACAACGGAGACATGCCGTACACGAAGGCCCTATCAGACCCACGTGGGGCCAGGGAAAAGACGATGAGCACACTGAGATCAAACGACAGGTCTGAAGACAATGAAGGAAATTCAAAGTCAGGCACAGACAAGGGGATGGTAAGCAACAACGGAGACATGCCGTACACGAAGGCCCTATCAGACCCACGTGGGGCCAGGGAAAAGACGATGAGCACACTAAGATCAAGCGACAGGTCCGAAGACAATGAAGGTTTGTTATATGCAGAGATTCTAACAGCCAACTGCAGTAGCAAGGGACAGCTGGTCAGGAAAGACAGTTCACTGAGAATACAAGTTTCAGATATGACAGGGACTGAAGGCAAGAACATGTCAATGGAAGGAAATAAAATGCCTCAGAGGAAGCAGATGGAGACTCAGTGGGAGGAGGAAAGGGCGAGGTCAGTTTTTGTGTACGGGCTCCAAGAAGCCAAGGGGGCCAACTTTGAAGAAATAAAACAGGAGGAGAAAAAAATGATTGAAGGCATCATGAAAACAATAGGGGAGGGCAATATGACCCAGGTGACAAATTTTCAGAGAATTGGGTGGTTTGCGAGTGGAAGGATACGGCCTGTCAGAGTAACTTTCAAGGAAGAATCAGTTCGAACCAGGATTCTGCAAGAGAAAGCAAGACTGAGGGACAAAGAGGGGTACCAGAGAGTATACCTCGACCGCGACAGAACACAAGAAGAAAGGACTACACTGAAAGAGAGGGTACAGAGACGCAAGGAGGAACGAGAAGCAATGAAAATGAGCAGGACCCAGACACAGGAGGAAGGGCAAACACACCCCACAGAATCTCCCACCAAAAGACTCCACCCGCGACATTCCCAACGCAACTGAGCAACCTATACTACAACCCACTCACTGTTCCCTCTGCCACCAACCCCCATATCACAAACCTCACCCCAACAGCTGTCCCTTATGGGCATTCTGACCCCACCCCCATCAACACAAACCCCACCTACAGCACAGCCCCATATAGGCCCCCACCAAGGCTCTCGCTCCCCCAACCCCAATATACTTGCATGACCACAATGATAGAAAAGAAACTAAAGGTTTGGTACACAAACGCGGATGGAATAACGAATAAACATGAGGAGTGGAATGAAAGAATCAGTGAAAAATCCCCAGACATCATAGCAGTCACAGAAACAAAACTCGCTGAGACAATAACAGACAGAATCTTCCCAACAGAATATCAGATCCTGAGGAAAGATAGAAGGAGTAGAGGGGGAGGAGGGGTTGCACTGCTCATAAAACACCAATGGGGATTTGAGGAAATGGAAGGCATGGACATGATTGGAGAAAGAGACTACATTGTAGGTACAATTCAGTCCGGAGAACATAAAGTAGTCATTGGAGTGATGTATAACCCACCACAGAACTGCAGGAGGCCAAGAGAGGAGTACGAAGAAAACAACAGGGTGATGGTGGACACACTGGCTGAGGTGGCAAGAAGAGCTCACTCGAGCAGAGCAAAGTTACTGGTAATGGGCGATTTCAACCACAGGGAGATCGACTGGGAAAACCTGGAGCCACATGGGGGTCCCGAAACATGGAGAGCCAAGATGATGGATGTGGTACTTGAAAACCTCATGCATCAACATGTCAGGGACACAACCAGAGAGAGAGGGGAGGATGAGCCAGCAAGACTGGATCTTGTGTTCACCCTGAGCAGTTCAGACATTGAGGACATCACTTACGAGAGGCCCCTTGGAGCTAGCGATCATGTGGTTCTGAGTTTTGACTATATAGTAGAGTTACAAGTGGAGAAGGTAACAGGAACTGAAGGGGACAGGCCAAACTATAAAAGGGGGGACTACACAGGTATGAGAAACTTCCTGCAGGAGGTTCAGTGGGACAGAGAAATGGTAGGAAAATCAGTAAACGAGATGATGGAATATGTGGCAACAAAGTGCAAGGAGGCAGAGGAAAGTTTTGTTCCCAAGGGAAACAGAAATAATAGGAAGACCAAAACGAGTCCTTGGTTTACCCGAAGGTGTAGGGAGGCAAAAACTAAGTGCAACAGAGAATGGAAAAGGTACAGGAGGCATAGGACCCAGGAAAACAAGGAGATTAGTAGAAGAGCCAGAAACGAGTATGTGCAGATAAGGAGGGAGGCCCAGCGACAGTATGAAAACGACATAGCATCGAAAGTCAAATCTGACCCGAAACTGCTGTATAGCCACATCAGGAGGAAGACAACAGTCAAGGACCAGGTGATAAGGCTGAGGAAAGAAGGTGGAGAACTCACAAGAAACGATCAAGAGGTATGTGAGGAGCTCAACACGAGATTTAAGGAAGTATTTACAGTAGAGACAGGAAGGACTCTGGGGGGACAGACCAGATGGGGACACCAACAAGGAATACACCAACAAGTGTTGGACGACATACATACAGATGAGGAGGAGGTGAAGAAACTGCTAAGGGACATCGATACCTCAAAGGCAATGGGACCGGACAACATCTCTCCGTGGGTCCTTAGAGAGGGAGCAGATATGTTGTGCGTACCACTTACCACAATCTTCAACACATCCCTGGAAACTGGGCAACTACCTGAGGTATGGAAGACGGCAAATGTAGTTCCCATTTTCAAAAAAGGAGACAGAAAAGAGGCACTAAACTATAGACCTGTGTCATTGACGTGTATAGTATGCAAAATTATGGAGAAGATTATCAGGAGGAGAGTGGTGGAGCACCTGGAACGGAACAGGAGTATAAATGCCAACCAGCACGGATTCACGGAAGGCAAATCCTGTGTCACAAACCTTCTGGAGTTTTATGATAAAATAACAGAAGTAAGACAAGAGAGAGAGGGGTGGGTTGATTGCATCTTCTTGGACTGCAAGAAGGCCTTTGACACAGTTCCTCACAAGAGATTAGTGCAGAAGCCAGAGCATCAGGCGCATATAACAGGAAGGGCACTGCAATGGATCAGAGAATACCTGACAGGGAGGCAACAACGAGTCATGGTACGTAATGATGTATCACAGTGGGCACCTGTGACGAGCGGGGTCCCACAGGGGTCGGTCCTAGGACCAGTGCTATTTTTGGTATATGTGAACGACATGACGGAAGGGTTAGACTCAGAAGTGTCCCTGTTTGCAGATGATGTGAAGTTAATGAGGAGAATTAAATCTGATGAGGACCAGGCAGGACTTCAAAGAGACCTGGACAGACTGGACACCTGGTCCAGCAAATGGCTTCTCGAATTTAATCCTGCCAAATGCAAAGTCATGAAGATAGGGGAAGGGCACAGAAGACCACAGACAGAGTATAGGCTAGGTGGCCAAAGACTGCAAACCTCACTCAAGGAGAAAGATCTTGGGGTGAGTATAACACCGAGCATGTCTCCGGAAGCACACATCAATCAGATAACTGCTGCAGCATATGGGCGCCTGGCAAACCTGAGAACAGCATTCCGAAACCTTAGTAAGGAATCATTCAAGACACTGTACACCGTGTATGTCAGGCCCATACTGGAGTATGCAGCACCTGTTTGGAACCCGCACTTGATAAAGCACGTCAAGAAACTAGAGAAAGTACAAAGGTTTGCAACAAGGTTAGTTCCAGAGCTAAGGGGAATGTCCTATGAAGAAAGATTAAGGGAAATCGGCCTGACGACACTGGAGGACAGGAGGGTCAGGGGAGACATGATAACGACATATAAAATACTGCATGGAATAGACAAGGTGGACAAGGACAGGATGTTCCAGGGAGGGGACACAGAAACAAGAGGCCACAATTGGAAGTTGAAGACACAAATGAGTCAGAGAGATAGTAGGAAGTATTTCTTCAGTCATAGAGTTGTAAGGCAGTGGAATAGACTAGAAAATGACGTAGTGGAGGCAGGAACCATACACAGTTTTAAGACGAGGTTTGATAAAGCTCATGGAGCGGGGAGAGAGGGGGCCTAGTAGTAACCGGTGAAGAGGCGGGGCCAGGAGCTAGGACTCGACCCCTGCAACCACAAATAGGTGAGTACAAATAGGTGAGTACACACACACACACATACACACACACACACACGCACATACACACACACACACACACACATACACACACACACACACGGTAATAACCTCACAATGGTCTAGCGTAAAATAAGCCAATTTCATTGTAGCTCGGACTCGACCCCCGCAACCTCAACTAGGTGAGTACACACATACACACACACACATACACACACACACATACACACACACACATACACACACACACACACACAAACACACATACACACACACACACACACACACACACACACACACACACACGGTAATAACCTCACAATGGTCTAGCGTAAAATAAGCCAATTTCATCGTAGCAGCGGAAAGCCGCCAGGATCAATACGCAAGAAAATCACCTGGCTTAAGCCAGCCTGTTCCTCCACACACCTGGCTTAAGCCAGCCTGTTCCTCTACACACCCGGCTTAAGCAAGGCCTGTTCCTCCCCACACCTGGCTTAAGCCAGCCTGTTCCTCCCCACACCTGGCTTAAGCCAGCCTGTTCCTCCACACACCTGGCTTAAGCCAGCCTGTTCCTCCACACACCTGGCTTAAGCCAGCCTGTTCCTCCACACACCTGGCTTAAGCCAGCCTGTTCCTCCACACACCTGGCTTAAGCCAGCCTG